>NW_028317989.1:0-215000 GCF_062004578.1 Staurois parvus | reverse complement strand
CGTTACATCTCTGCATGAAGTTGCTGGGGAAATGGTATCTGCATTGAAGCGGTTCCCTGTTTGCAGTTCCACTCACGGTCTTTTGTAGAGGAACATTCTGTCTGAAAAATGAAGGTCCAAGAATTGGATTGCTGGAGGGCTCTCTCCTAGGGGTATTGCAGAGTTTGAATTTTTCCTACCAGTGATATGGAAGATAGTAAGCACTGATGTCAGTCTATCCAGTTGGGGGGTTGTTGTGGCAGGTGGCTACAGTTCAGTGGACTTGGTCTCCACAGGAAAGAATACAGCCCATCAATTTCTTGGAACTTTGGGCAGTACACCTTGCTCTGGATTATTGGACGGACAAGCCAGTGGCACTGGTTGTGGTCAGGGTTCAGTCCGACAATGCCATGGCAATGGTATATATCAACCACCAGGGTGACACCAGGAGTTGTGTGGCTCAGGAAAAAATGAACCACATTCTGTGGTGCCGTCTCTGTCAGCAGTACACTTCCTGGTATGGAAAACTGACAGGGTTTTTTGTTTTCCAAGTCGTCAGCAGCTAATACCGGCTCAGAGGTCCCTGGATTCCGAGACATTCTCTGCAATCTGCCAGCATTGGGGACTCTGGATGTGGATCTACTGGCTAGTTGGGTGGTGCCGGGACCAGCATCCCACTGGCAATAGAAGTAGATGCACTGGTAACACCTTAGGAACTAGTTCTCCCTAATCTATTCCTCCCCCCGATTCAAATATTGCCATGTCTTTTGCGCAGGATCTGGGAGGTAGTAACACTGATAATACACTGATAATAGTGGTAGTCCGTCCTAGCCCAGGAGGGCTTGGTACACCGACATAGTGAATCTGTCAGGGGATGCTTCTTGTATCCTGCATTAAGATCGCTAGGATTGAAGGCTTGGCAGTTGAAGCCCAGGTCTGGAAGGATCGGAGAGTCTTGGGTCCAGTTGTCTCCACACTGTTGAGTTCTAGGAAGCCGGCTCCAGGGAGCTTCCTTTACAGGACCTGGAAATCTTATTTGCCTGGTGTGAAACTAGGAAGTGGCACTTGCGGAAATATGTGAATGGGACATTTTTGTCCTTTCTCCTATCCAGAGGGAAATTGAATTTGGTTTTAAGTACCATTAAGGGTCATATTTCGGCTCTATCCATTTTTTTTTTTCCAGAGACTGTTTCTCACTCCTTGGTTCATTCTTTGTGCAGGGTGTAATGCGGACAGTCCTGCCTATAAGGCCACTCTTGTGTCCTTGGGACTTGAACGTGGTCTTTGGCTGTCCTTGCAGAAGCCACCTATTGAACCAATTTGAGAGATTCCGTAAGTAACCAAAGAAGCCACCTCTCCGAGTCAAAAGACTATCGCTTCGGAAGGAAGAGTGTCAGAGCTGGCCGCTCTTTCTTGTAAGGAGCTGTTCTTGGTCTTGCATTATGATAAGGTGACGTTGCCTCCTCATTCATCCATCTTTCTTGCCTAGAGTGGTTTCTAGTTTTCACTTGAATCAGGACAGTGTCTTGCCTTTCTATTTTTCCCAGTCCACATTTGGCAAGGGAATGATTGCTGCATACTCTATCCTTTCAAGTGAGAGCACACTCTGCTAGAAGCATAGGAGCCTCCTGGGCAATTCGCCTTCAGGCTTCGGTTGCTCAGAATTGCAAGGCTGCAACCTGGTCTTCAGTACATACATTCACGAAGTTCGTCCAAGTTGATGTTAGAACTACAGAGGATGCTGCCTTTGGCCACAGTGTCTTACAGACAGCAGAATAGGTTCTTTTGACTGATGACGATGTCTGGGATTTGTGTCTCCCCTCCCTCAAATGTATTGCTTTGGGACATCCCAGATAGTAATGATTATAGCCTGCTCTGTGTCCCGTGATGTATGATAAAGAAAATTAGAATTTTTTTTCTACAATCTTACCTGTAAAATCCATTTTTTTAGCATATTACAGGACACAGAGGTCCCTCTCCTACTTTTTTTTATAATTTCATTGCTTGCTACAAAACTGCAGTACTTCCTGTATAGGAGGGGTTATATAGGGTAGGACTTCCTGTTTGAATGATCTCTCAGTGTCCATTCACCTATAGGTGGTGCATAACCAGATAGTATTGATTATAACCTGCTCTGGGTCTTGTGGTGTACTCCAAAAAATCAATTTTACAGGTAAGAATGCAGAAAAAAAAATCACATTTTTAACGTGTGCGAAAAATTAAATGCCCCTGTAGAAAAGTGGTTAACAGTGCCCATAATATTTTGTTCAGCTGTGAATTTATATACTTGCCTCAGGTTTAGTTCTTGAATTAAAACCTAACTTCAGGTTTCATGTAACTTGAAAGAGTTTGTTTGGACCAAGCTGGTCCAAATGAACTGTTTCCTTCACTAACACATGCACCTTCTATCAGCAGCTACATACAGTGCTGTGTGTTGGCAGCAGGATGGGGACTTCCAGTCCATTTCCAAGAACAAAATGGAGTCAGACTGAGTGCTGCTCAACCATTCAAAAGAAGCTTTCTATTTTTATGAATGAATACAAGGCTTCCTCTGGCTGAGGTGGAGATTGTAATAAAGTAGATGAAATTAAAACATGATGTTGCGCTATGGGCAGCACAGTGGCTAAATGGTCAGCACTTCTGCCTGGCAGTACTAGGGTCGTTGGTTTGAATTCCAACCATGGCACCACCTGCCTGGAGTTTTCATGTTCTCCCTGTGCCTGTGTGGGTTTCCTCCGGGTACTTCGGTTTCCTCTCACACTCCAAAGACCTGCTGGTAGGTGAATTGGCTCCTGTCTAAATTGGCCCTAGTATGTGTATGTATGAATGTGAGTTAGGGACCTTAGATTGTACGCCCCTTGAGGGTTAGGGACTGATGTGAATGTACAATATATAAATATATATATATATGTAAAGGGCTGTGTAAATTGGATGGCATTATATAAGTACCTATAATAATAAATGCTGCGCTACTCAAAAATAACCTTCTCACAAAATACGACTAAAAATAAACACCCCACAAAGCACTCCATACAATCATAAGTAAAAATAACATGAATGAAAATAGTGACATAAATACAACAACCAATGTGACTGACCAATAAATAATATAGTATAAGGTTATATTACGATTATAATGATGAATTAATTATAGCAACACAGTGGTTTATTCAAACCAACTGCAAAGTAACTAATAGTGACAAAAAATCATATGTGAAATCTTATAAAAAGTGTAAAGTCCCAATTGGTGCATAAATCTTCTATTCATTGTGACAAAGTAGTTACTGGATAATAAGTTTAATAGTCGATTCATTTCTGCATCTTTTTAATATGAATATTTTTGTCTTGTATATATTTTATAGTTTAAAGTTGCCCTATTTAGTGAAAATTATGTTTTTATATTTATTAAATATTTTTGTTTTTGTTGCTTTTTATGGTTGCCTCCTGTAGTTGATCCAGCTCCAGACACTGCTGTACTGGATCAGAGCCAGATCAGAACCCAAGTTCTACTAGCTACAGGGAGGTTAAGCGCACGCACAGAGCAGAATATTACCCGACAACTGTTGGAGGTAAGCTGTTCAAGGTAACATTTATGTGTTACACATACATTACATTTATGGTTTACCCAGCAGGAATTTTACATAAGCTGCTCTCTCCTACAAGCCCATCTGTGGCCATGTTCACATGAAAGAAACCTGATGTTTTTATCTGTCTTTTTTTTTAAGTTTGTCTTTTTATGGCGGAATCTCTTATTACTATGTCACCAGAAACTAGACATATTGCAACCAGTCAAAAAAAAAGTGAAACCTATGGGGTCTTTGGTAATTCTACTTTGAGCCATGCACATGCCATGTTAAAAGTTATTTCCTATTGAATTCAAAGGGCTTGTCCCCTTATAGATGACTACAGTTCAAGTTTGCTGACTACACAAGGCATCTTTGCTTGGGAGGGGTAAATACACTCACCCGACACTTTATTAGGTACACCTGTTCAATTGCTTGGTAACACAAATTGCTAATCAGCCAATCACATGACAGCAACTCAAAGCATTTAGGCATCGAGACGTAGTGAAGATGACTTGCTGAAGTTCAAACCGAGCATCAGAATGGGGAAGAAAGGGGATTTAAGTGACTTTGAACATGACATGGTTGTTTGTGTCAGACGCGTTAGTCTGAGTATTTCAAAAACTGTTGGTCTACTGGGATTTTCACGCACAGCCATCTCTAAGGTTTACAGAGAATGGTCCGAAAAAGAGAAACTATCCAGTGAGTGGTTGTGTGGACGAAAATGCCTTGCTGATGTCAAAGTTCAGAGGAGAATATGCAGACTGGTTGCTGCAACATTCAGATGGTAGGGACAGAATTTATCATAAAGAACGTGAAAGCATGGGTGCATCCTGCCTTGTATCAATGGTTCAGGCTGGTGGTGGTGTAATGGTGTGCAGGATATTTTTCTTGGCACTAGCCAGGTGTACCTAATAAAGTGGCTGGTGAGTGTATAATTCTAGTGGATTTCTTTAGTCAGTTATGTCATATTCTGGGTCCCGGGCAGTAAAATTCCTCTTGGTGAATATATACCTTACTTCAAAGCCCAAGGGCCAGCAAGCTACAAATCGTCACTGAAGTCATCCATATTTCCATTTTGTGGACCACAATTTTTACCAGCCTTCAAAGCATAGATGGACATCAAGTATCAACAGATTATGCCAACATATGGAATTGAGCGCAGGGTTCTCCTCCTGTTAAGTAGAGGTGCCCTTTGAAGTGGACTTATGTTAACATAAAGCTATGTTATGTTGTGTTATGCTTCAAGTTCATGCTGCTCTGGGTTCTCTCCTGAGCTACACTTCAAACTGGAAGCCTAGGCGTTCAATCATATGATCTCTGCTGAAGGGGAGGTTTAACTCTTAAATTGATTGTTCTTTGTTTTAGTAGTGCTTATGAGACCAAGTTTCTGGGATTTTGCATTTGAGCAGCACTGCAGAACCTGGAACAGTATTTTCTCCTTTTAAGTGTAGTATTGCAGACTTTTTTATCTATACCAACAAGGCTGCTGACATATCTTTAAAGAAGATCCATGGTGATATCTGATGTAATAAACTAAGAGGTGCATGCTTTTTATGCTGTGATCTGCAGATCCAGTGTTGGCATCACAGAATAAAAATAGTGACTTTCTAAAAGTCTTTGTATAACGATCAACCCCCTGCTTGTGAGAAAACATAGCAATGCTGTCCTATTGATAGGTCAATGGAGCTTCAGACATTGCATTGAAATGATGGCCTTTCTCCATAGTTGGGATATGAAGATATTAGGGAAGGGTTGGGGTGGTGGCACTCCAGGCAGTGCAGGAGCTGCCCATTACTACAGAAACTGTTGTCTTATGCGGTTAGCTGTAAGGTGCAGCTCTTATTTTTTTTCCACTAGGTGTCACCAAATGTTTTCTTTCCGTTTGCACCTAGTGCACCAGATAATTTTTTTTTTCCAGATTCCTAACCTACCTTCATTATATTTGTTTTGATTGATAATGACTGTGATTTCCTTATTGCACTTATATTATTTCTTTCATTGTTTTTTTCATTCAGAGAGTGCGGGGAAGGTATGGTTTTTCTCACGGAGAGCGATGCCGTATGACTTCAAAGTGAGTGTTATTAAATTTAGTAATAGAATTGAAAGCTTTGGTAAGCACATTAGCTGATGTGGAGAGAAATAAATTTCTGTGTATCTACGTCACAACTACCGCAGCCCTTTTGACGGAACTCTTTTCATTGCAGTTTTCTGCCAAACAATGTGTCTGCCACAGATACATACTCCCAAAAGGCATTCTGCGGAGTATATTCTCAAGATGGTGCAATCTTTATGTCGGCCTGCCAGGGTATAGTGGTTCTTCCATTTTCCTATACTGTTAACAGTTTCTTTTTTTCAAATTAATTTGATCTCTTGAAACTCTAATACTTCCCCCTGTTCTATGTGTTCATTTTCTTGCAGAATTAGATGTAACAATTAAGCAGATATGAGCCTGTATGCAGTGTATAATTTATGGTTCTGGTTCTCATAATGTAATGGGAAGTGTCTGTGTCATACTTAGCAGCCATATTGTACTTCTCACCTACTGGGCTTGTGAGAAAATGAACACCTAAATGTGAATAAATTCTGAAGACCGCCCCTCACTTTTTTTTTTTTTTTTTTTTATTCTTGAGTATTTAGCCAAAAGTGTCTGCATGGCTACCCATTAGCATTAGAATTGCTGTTACCACGAGGGAAATGCTAAAATTATCCTAGAGAGAGTAACTAATTAGATGTTTGCAAAACTACGGTGGCATTACTTCTCCAAGTAGCTTCTCTTTAGAAAGTACATGTCAACTGGAAACCTGTAACAACTGCTTGAAGACTAATTATGTTTGCATAAAGCACATTTCACATCCCTGGTGTACAGCAAATGAAAATAGTTCAATCATGTTTCTTTTCATTTCATCTCATTTTCAAAATATATGCAGAATCCAAACAAGGAACTTCCAAGTTGCCTCTGTGAGAGGGTACAAACAGGGGAACATATATAGCTTTGTCTAAATTGGGTGCAGCAGTACACAAGGTCCAGACTTACCCAGGGCATCTGAAGGCCTGTCTTGTGCATACCAGATGCTAACTTCTGATCCAGTCCTTCCTACCCTAACCTTTGTCACTCATTCAACTTTTGCATTACTCTACAGAACTTCTATTAACTGTTCTGAGAAAAGGATAGGCAGAAAAACTTGGAGCTTGACTTTCAGTGGTTTATATAAATTGATTTGGGTGGAGCTCCCCCAGCTTATATGTGAGCGAAAGAGCACCTTTAGAGTAAAATAATTTATGAGCGAAAGAGAATTAGTCCATTAAAGCTGAATTCTAGTCCATAGTTACATTAGTCTAGTTTTGACCATTGTACTATGCATGTACCATACCTAGCTGATCTCCATAGAAGCTGGAAATCACTGTGGTAGGCATCACTGCAAAGCATACTCTGATTGGAAGAGGTGGAGATCATAACATCACTGCCCCTCCTCTCCACCTCATCCAGTCAGAGAACGCTTTGCATTCATTGAGAAAAATGAAAACTGTTTTCTGTTAGAGGCCGATGCCAAGCGAGCAGCCTCCTGTGTTCACTAAGCAGCAGGGCAGCCCCTTGGCACAGGGCCCAAAAGCTCGCAGCAATCACTGTATTAGTTGCACCCAGCTTTCATGAGAAATTGCCAGTTATAGCACATGCAGTAGTTATATTTGTGCAAGATGGACCAATGTAACTATGCAAAAATAGCCATACCTGTAATTCAGCTTTAAGTTCCTCTGCAACACTTGCAAAATATTAATGTTTTCCTTCTCTCTTATCTCTTTCCTTTCCCCATGTATCTTAAATTTTCTTGATTTGTCTTAGATCAAAATATTCGCCTCTATGACTGCCGGTATGGAGCCTTCAGGAAGTTCCGGACTGTAAGGGCCCGAGATGTGGGCTGGAGCGTACTTGATGTGGCTTTCACTCCAGATGGAGCACACTTCTTGTACTCTAGCTGGTCCGATTACAGTCAGTATACACATGGTTTTCTTTTATCTATCCTTGCAAATATCAGTCAGCAGGACTAATAACTTTGCCATGGAGAACATACACATTGAAATTACATATTCTAGTCCAGTGAGAGTAAAACCTTTCATCTGAGGTGTTGTTGAAAGCATTTAGCAAAACAGAGTGAAAGAATAATCTATTTCTAAACTTTCATATTACAATAATTTGTTGATTTTTGTAGTTCTAACAGTTTGTGTTTTTTAGAAAGTAGCCACATCCTGAGCAGAAAAGCCCATCCACTGCCTGCATGCAATAGAGAAGGACTCTTGCTCTCTGTAAGAAAATAATCTTCTCTCTGCAGTGGTCTGATGTTCCCCCTTACTGAGTCAGACATAAAGCTCTGCAGTCAACAGAGTTCATGCTGACAAGGTACAGAGCTTTCTACTCAAGCTGTAGCTTCCATGTAAAGAAAACAAACTGTAAAGATCACCACATACATTACAATCTGACTGTAGTATGGAGGCCTGTCTAATTACAGATTGATTGGATAGTTTAGGTAGGTCCTCACGTTACATAGAATTGGTAAACCTAAAGTTGATTGTCCAAAGATTTTTCTGTAATATGCATGATAGGAAAGCAGGAATTAAAGCTGCAGATATTCACCTCCACTCAAACAATCCAACGTCCACAAGGTCTCTTGCCAGCGCCAACATCTTCTTCCAAGTGCCGGGTCTTCAGTGGTCTTGAATGGCTGGAGCAGAATGATGCAACTCCCACATATGTGCGATAGTTCATTCATGGCACACAGGTACCATGCTGAGAATGTACCCTGAGCTGCACGTTTATAGCTCAGTGTACATTGTAAGACTTTGAAAAGGCAGGTAAGTTTTTTTGTTTTTTTTTTTTTTTTGCAGAAGAGACATTAATATGTTTGTTCTGCAATATATACCCTGCTTCTTCACAGTTTGTTGCCTTTACACTTTAGTTCCACGTTAAGATGAAAGCTCACTTGGGCTTTAAAGTGTTATTAAACCCAGGACCCTGGGCTCCCACAGTACACAGAACATGGAAGTGCTATTATTTTAGTAAATATAAACTGCTAGATACCTTTTCTCATCAAAGTTAGAGCAGTCTTGTGACTTCTATCAGTGTCCAGCCGAGCACTGGCTAAAGCTTGTAGGAGGAGATTTTATTGTGCCGTAGGAGGATACAGAATCCCTGATCTCTGTCTGGACAGTGCTGATTGGCCCTATGCTGATCACTTGCACTCTCCCAAGAAACAAAAAACCTCTCTAGCAATACACACTAAACTGAGCATGTGCAGAGTGGCTTCACACGATATGTCTTATCAGAAGATAGGAGGGGAACACTGGAAGAAGGGGAGGACCAGAGAAGTCAGGATCAAACAGTCTCTTTTTGTAATGTAGAGTATTAACCCCTTAGGTTCCACAGTGAGTATAACAAGCATGCTTTACTGCATATAAAGACTGATTTTACTGGTGTGGGATTAGTAACACTTTAAAGCAAATCAGAAAAGCAGTAATTCACCTGGGCTACCCTTTAGCAGCAGAAACTGGTTTAAGAAAGAATATCTGTACTTTCCACAAGTGCCAAAACCATAAATACTTGCTGAAGAAAATAAGGAATTTTTATTATATTGTCATTTTGTGATGAAACAATCTAGTAAAGGCTAGGGTTAGGATTTGTATAGAGGTATATATGGGTTTCTGACTACTTTCTTGTCTACTTTTTTATTACCTATATAAACTGACAATTATGAACTGGTTCATAAAGGCTTTATTGGATAAACAGTGAAGGTGGCCAGGCACATTAGATAGTCAGACACACCACTATTTTGTTTCAGATTAAGCCCCACTGCAGCCAAATTGCTTTAAGTTTGAGCAGAGTGGAGAGGGGTTAAAACCTCTGTCATGTGTTTATTGCTGACTTTGTCTTCATTGGGAATATTGCCCTAAATTCTGTTTTTGACAGCGACACACTGGATAGGAAGAAGTAGCTCCAAGGGTGCACAGGAAAAAGTAAAAAGCTTTTTATGAGTGGAGGTGTTATCTTCTGTTTTTTCATTGCTGTCCTTGTGTCTTCATTGACATTTACCTTTAGAAAGGAAAAGGGGGGAAATCTCTTCAACCTGGACAAAAACAACAAATGAAAAGTCAACAGACTCTTACCTTTCCTCTCTGTGCACAAAACAAAAACTTGCCTGGAAATGGACCTTATGCTTCAATATATACAGTCAGGTCCATAAATATTGGGACATCAACACAATTCTAACATTTTTGGCTCTATACACCACCACAATGGATTTGAAATGAAACAAACAAGATGTGCTTTAACTGCAGACTGTCAGCTTTAATTTGAGGGTATTTACATCCAAATCAGGTGAATGGTGTAGGAATTACAACAGTTTGCAGATGTGCCTCCCACTTGTTAAGGGACCAAAAGTAATGGGACAATTGGCTTCTCAGCTGTTCCATGGCCAGGTGTGTGTTATTCCCTCATTATCCCAATTACAATGAGCAGATAAAAGGTCCAGAGTTCATTTCAAGTGTGCTATTTGCATTTCGAATCTGTTGCTGTCAACTCTCAAGATGAGATCCAAAGAGCTGTCACTATCAGTGAAGCAAGCCATCATTAGGCTGAAAAAACAAAACAAACCCATCAGAGAGATAGCAAAAACATTAGGCGTGGCCAAAACAACTGTTTGGAACATTCTTCAAAAGAAGGAACGCACCGGTGAGCTCAGCAACACCAAAATACCCGGAAGACCATGGAAAACAACTGTGGTGGATGACCAAAGAATTCTTTCCCTGGTGAAGAAAACACCCGTCACAACAGTTGGCCAGATCATGAACACTCTTCAGGAGGTAGGTGTATGTGTGTCAAAGTCGACAATCAAGAGAAGACTTCACCAGAGTGAATACAGAGGGTTCACCACAAGATGTAAACCATTGATGAGCCTCAAAAACAGGAAGGCCAGATTAGAGTTTGCCAAACGACATCTAAAAAAGCCTTCACAGTTCTGGAACAACATCCTATGGCCAGATGAGACCAAGATCAACTTGTACCAGAGTGATGGGAAGAGAAGAGTATGGAGAAGGAAAGGAACTGCTCATGATCCTAAGCATACCACCTCATCAGTGAAGCATGGTGGTGGTAGTGTCATGGCGTGGGCATGTATGGCTGCCAATGGAACTGGTTCTTTTGTATTTATTGATGATGTAACTGCTGACAAAAGCAGCAGGATGAATTCTGAAGTGTTTCGGGCAATATTATCTGCTCATATTCAGCCAAATGCTTCAGAACTCATTGGACGCCGCTTCACAGTGCAGATGGACAATGACCCAAAGCATACTGCAAAAGCAACCAAAGAGTTTTTTAAGGGAAAGAAGTGGAATGTTATGCAATGGCCAAGTCAGTCACCTGACCTGAATCCGATTGAGCATGCATTTCACTTGCTGAAGACAAAACTAAAGGGAAAATGCCCCAAGAACAAGCAGGAACTGAAGACAGTTGCAGTAGAGGCCTGGCATAGCATCACCAGGGATGAAACCCAGCGTCTGGTGATGTCTATGCGTTGCAGACTTCGGGCTGTAATTGACTGCAAAGAATTTGCAACCAAGTATTAAAAAGTGAAAGTTTGATTTATGATTATTGTTCTGTCCCATTACTTTTGGTCCCTTAACAAGTAGGAGGCACATATGCAAACTGTTGTAATTCCTACACCGTTCACCTGATTTGGATGTAAATACCCTCAAATTAAAGCTGACAGTCTGCAGTTAAAGCACATCTTGTTCGTTTCATTTTAAATCCATTGTGGTGGTGTATAGAGCCAAAAATGTTAGAATTGTGTCGATGTCCCAATATTTATGGGCCTGACTGTATAATATGGAGTGTGTGTGTATACTGTATATATCTACACTTATTTTGTGAGCTATTGGCTGTTAGGATTGTGAACACTGTAAATGTGTCATCTAGTTTGTCACCAACTCATGATAAAGGGCTGTTTTCTCAGATGACTTTTGTTTTGGGTCTTGGAGCCCGGAGTCTTTGCAGAGTTTTGGTGGAATAAATTTTCTATTCCCAAGTCCACATCTTACCTGTTAGCCAAATCTCACTAATTAGTCTCTGTTGTATACAGGCCTTGTTTTATTTGAGCTAACTGATGCTGGAGGCTTTCTCTCCTTCTCTCTGTCTGCTGTGGGAGTCTGCTGCTGGGTGAAAAGACTGAGTGCTGACAGAACACCAATAAGATACCAAATTTGCCTATTTCTTGTGGGGAGTCCATTAGAGGGCACCTCAGAAAATCTGATATTTTGTTTTAAGCTATGAAGTTGCTGTACTCCTGTACTGATACTGTGCTAGTTTATCGCTGCTAAATAAAAGTGCTGGATAAAAAGTCAGGAAAAGCCTGCATTAACTGTATGTATTATATATAGTACATATGTATGTAATATATAGTGCACTTTTTTTTTCTTCACTAGAATCTATGTGCCAGAATTACTTCTAACCAATATATATTAATTAGTTGAGGTCACCGGCAAAAAAAGCACTTGGATAGGGGTTATTGCATGCAGATATTTTTGCTACAGTTTAGTATTTTTATTTTTTACATTTTCTGTTTGTTTTGTTTTTTTCCGACGTGGCAATAGTGTAACACAATTGTATCTTGAGTGTTTTTTTTATTGTTTAAGCTGCTGTTGCTTATTCTTTCTTTGGCTAGATAATGTGGCAGTTCCCAGCATTCCTGCACAGTTTCACTCATTCTTGCTATGGATTTAGATGAATGCTACAAACATATTGATAAGAACTAAAAACATCAGTGTATAAATATATTGGTTGCAAGTTTTACTTTACCACTGGGGTTTTATTTTACTCCTGCAATTGTACAAGCCATCTGTGTATTTTATGATGTACCATTTTATCTCATTTTAGTTCATGTCTGCAACATATATGGTGAGCCGGAGTCACACACTGCACTGGATCTCTGGTAATAACCTTAAAGGAAAGCTGCACTGAAAGAAAAATGTAGGCTGCCGTTGGCTGATCTGCTAATGAAAATACTAGTTTCCTGGCTGCCTCTAATATCAATGTTTTTGTGTCATTGACCGAAAAATAGGTATGCAGAATGAATTCAGCAGTGTCAACCTATATATTTGTTTTAGTGCAGATTTCCTTAAGATTTTGAGATATTACATTTATACTTTCCAGTACACCTGTATGATACCTAAAATTAAATATCTGTAATATTTTATTGCCTTTTTGTCCACAGTCCCTCAGAGCGACGTTTTGCTGTTTTCTCCCTCACAGTATCTTGTGATGGACGGGAAGTGCTTGGTGGGTGAGTAGTTATTAGACGTGCGTAGCATGAAAATGGAAGGCTAATAAAAGAATACTGTATATACCCACACATATATTATAGGTTGACTATAAACAACATTCTGTATATGTCTGGAAACAGCCATGTTTCCCAGTAAATCACTTGGGTGAACTACTGGGAATATTCAGAAGGGATTTTTCATATAACAGTATTGGTATATTGTTTGCGATTTATAGTTGGTCTTCAGCAATATCTATGCACTTTTTTTCTACAGAGCCAATGATGGATGTGTGTATGTGTATGACCGAGAGCAGAACCGTCGAACACTAAAGGTATAATCTGTCTTGGTCCTCCATATACGTTTACAGCATTTTGTGATACAAGGGTTTTTCTCTTTTCTATTGTGGAATTATTGAACTTGTTTACAAATTGCAAACAGATAATGCTTATCTATGTGTGTCTAAGGCTGGCCATACATGAGTGATTATTTTTTTTTTTTGCTGTTCAACCAGAAGGTTGAACGAAAGAAAATGACTTGAATTGAGTGTGTGGATGGGGGGAATCCTTCCTCTGGTCCTTTGTATTCTGACAGCAGGTAATAAACTGGTCAGCACTGCTGGCTATAGCTGGTGGTGCTGATATAGAGAAAAGTTTCCAACAGCTTGGTTGTATACAAGTCAATTGACAATAGATTGACTTTTGAACAGCCAGCCCACACATGATTGCAAACTCAGCCTGTCCCTGCTGAATGGGCCGAATTTCAATCCATGAATATCTGGCTTAAGTTTGCTTACTTAGAGGTCACAAGTAAATTCATGCAACTCAAGGTTTCTGCAGTTCAGTTTTAGGCCAGGTCAGGTTATATTAAGCTCCACGAGCAGGGCCCTCCTATTCCTTCTGTACTGAAATGTATTGGAATTGTACTGTCTCCCTTATATTTTAAACCGCTGCGCAAACTGTTAGTGCTATATAAATCCTGTATAATAATAATAATATTAATACTAAAAAAAAGAAATTAAAAGCAATAGTTGTCAGTATTCTTCTATAGGATTACTAAATATATCAGTTGAGTGTTGGAAAATACTGGTCCACTCTGCAAGTTTTAGGAGGAAGCTGCATTTTTTTCATTGGAATAATATTAGAATGTGTTTTAAATAAACCAAGTTGCTGTTTATATTTCTGAGTGTTACAGCAATAGCAAAGCATAGTGTATCTGCTTCTGTTGTATCAAAATATACAGTTAAGCTGCTTTCACATTGATATGTTTTTCTTCCACTTCTGCGTTAATAAAGCAGAAGAAAAACATGTGACCATGAAATCCTATGGAACTCTTCACACGAATCCATTTTTGGTCCGTTGCGTGTTTTAAAAATCCTGCTTGCTGCGGTAAAAAAACCACACCAAAAACGTACCACCATCTTGAAATGAATGGAAAACACAGTAAAAACGCACCCACATTGTGTTTTTTGGTGCGGTTTTTGAGTCACATGGCTGTTAAAAAATACACCGGAAATGCGTTAAAAATGAGGCAAAAAAGGCATATGTGTTTTTGCTACATATCTGTGTGAAAGTAGCCCTAGGCCTCATGCACACTGAGTGCTTGCTCAGCTCCCCTGAATGCATTTTCTCCTGGAAGGAGAAAAGCTGCTTAAAAAAAGCAGTAAAAGTCAGATTAAAAAGTTAATGCACTCTATTGGCCATTAACTTAGTTTAGGCGCATTCTATGTATTTATTTATTTATTTTTTCTGCCCAAAGATTCCTCTACTAACCGCTGGTGGTTGTTTTTTTGGGGGATTTTCAGCCTTTAGATGCACCTCTTCTAATATGTCTGTAAACGCCTGTGTGTGCATGACCATATAGGCTAACATAGACGTGCGTTTACAGGATGAAAAAAAAAAAGTCTGTAAACCTTGTCTTTTTTTTTTTTTATACATCTTGTGTGCATGAGGCCTTATTGTATAGTAATAATATAGTATATCAGGCCTTGACAAATTTGCTTTAAATCGAGGAGCCAGCTAAAAAAAGTTTGGAGCTAGGTGGGGTAGGGGGGAGGGCAGCGAGACAAGAGGGGGAAGTGTCTTGAGAAGGGATAGGTGGGGGGGGGGGCAGTATGACAGGAGAGAGGCAGCAGGACAGGTGGGGAGACAGCAGGACAGGGATTGGGATATGGTGTTGTACAGGGGGTAATGGGTTGGGGAAAGGTGGAGATGGGGGCCCCTGTGTACAGGTAGGCTGGGTGTTTTGGAGGTATGGGGACCCCTGTGTACAGGTAGTTGGGGGTATGGGGGTCCCTGTATACAGGTGGGGTGATGTGGGGGCCCCTGTGTACAGGTAGGTAAGGTGTTGGGGGGGTATGGGGGCTTCTGTGTATAGGTAAGTGGGGTGTTGGGGGGGGTATGAGGGCCTCTGTGTATAGGTAGGTGGGTTGGTATGGTGGCTCCTGTGTACAGGTAGGTGGGGTGTTGTCTGACATTCTATTGTAAGATTTGCTTTTTAATGCTGAACTTTTTCTTCACCAGTCATCTCTCCTTGCTCATCTAGATTGACTCTCATGAAGATGATGTGAATGCTGTTGCATTTGCCGATGACAGCTGCCACATTCTATATTCTGGAGGAGATGATGCTCTATGTAAAGTGTGGGACCGTCGCACAATGCGAGAGGATGATCCTAAACCAGTGGGGGTGTTAGCCGGACATCAAGATGGGATCACCTACATTGATAGCAAGGTGAAAACAATACAGTAGCTCTGATTACACCAGTTTTTGTTAATTTATATACTTTATATATAATTAATAAGTATCAAAAATATTTTGTACAGGGAGATGCGCGATATCTCCTCTCTAATTCCAAAGACCAGAGCATTAAGCTGTGGGATATCAGGCGGTTTTCAGGACCAGAGGGACTTGAAGCCTCACGCAGAGCTGTAACACAGCAGAACTGGGATTACAGGTGGCAGCAGGTGCCCAAAAGAGGTAAGAATGCCACACAGAGAGAGTGTGTGTGTATATGTGTATTATATATATATATATATATACACACACACACACACCAAATAACAATTCTTTGAATTTGATTTTAATGCTCCTGGACTTGGAAAAGTGCTTGTTACTAAGTGGTAAACTGATTAGTATATTATATTTTCAGCTCTCAGGAAGAAACGCCTTCCCGGCGACACATCTCTGATGACTTACCGTGGCCATGGAGTCTTGCACACTTTGATCAGATGTCACTTCTCCCCTGCGTACAGTACTGGTCAACAGTATGTGTACAGTGGGTGTTCTACTGGTCGAGTTGTCAGTAAGTTAAAGACTGTTATGCTCATAATCTGCCATGTTTATAACATCAGTAACTAAAAATGATACCCAGGCTACACTTTTCTAAGCTGGCAAAATATATGGAGATAACCAGTATCTGTGCTTAATTTTAGGTTTAGTTTGCAAGACAAAACTTTTGTAGTGGAGTTTAGAAAGGGCAAAGTGTAGATTTGGTAAAAAAGCTGGGTACATTTGGTTAAAGTAAACCTGTCATTGAAACAGTTTGGGTGCTGTCATTGTTGACCTCCCTCTAAAAAATGCTAGATACCTGGCTTTTATGCAGACCACCTGGCTTCCATGAGAGTCAGAGTAAAACCAGACATTATCATCTGTATACTTATTCTGACTCAGTAACTCAAAATGCATGG
The DNA here is from genome assembly GCF_062004578.1 of Staurois parvus. Taxonomy (NCBI): domain Eukaryota; kingdom Metazoa; phylum Chordata; class Amphibia; order Anura; family Ranidae; genus Staurois; species Staurois parvus. The sequence continues at coordinate 198,466 of NW_028317989.1, read as the reverse complement.
AAACAACAGGGCAAGTAATAACGGGTTGGGGGGGGGGGGGGGGGGGGTTTGGAGTGAAGTACCTTTTTTGTGGTACTCAAAATCCCTTCCCAAAAAAATCCCCCCCCCCCCATGTATGAAAATGTTAATATCGCTGCGCATCTTGGATTGGGAGTAATAATTCAAGGCCCATTATTCACAATTACCTTTTAAACTGATGACCTGTAGGGGCTTTTACAGTGTCACCTATGGAAAATATAGGGTGCTGACGTTTGTCGCCATTTGTGTTTACTCTCTGCGTGCAGTTTACTAAAACATGAGTGATACATTGCATTTACTCAATTTACTGTGTTTTTCTACTGACTTTTTCATAAACTGTTGCGCTAATATCATGTGACATAAAAAATTGGAACTACCACTATTTTATTCTTTAGGGTGTCTGCTTTCAGAAAATATATAATGTTTCGGGGATTTACATAATCTTCTAGCCTAAAATTCTTTTTTTATGTGTTTGCAAAAAATGCAAAACCAGCTCTGGCAGCAAAAAAGGCTAATAATGAAGGCACAATCTTTTGATGGCACAGTTTATAAGCTGACATTAACATGTTTTTGTTTTCCATTCTTACAGTATATGATTTGTTGACGGGTCAGATAGTGAAGAAACTGGCCAACCACAAGGCATGTGTACGAGACGTGAGCTGGCATCCATGTGACACCAGGCTTGTGAGCAGCTCTGTGAGTGATCATAGAAATAACAAGAAAAGGGGGTGTTAAAGGCTGGGTACACATGTTCAGTTTTTTCTTTGTTCAACCCAGCGGGCTATCTCTTCCACTGTGCTATTATTATTATTTTCTGACAGAGGGCCTCCCACAGCAACCCCCCGCCCCCTCCCTGCCAGAACACACTAATCCGTGCTCACAGCCATTGGCTGCCAGCGCTGATCGGATTCTGATGGAATGCTGGTTTTCCAGTATGCCCGTTCAACAGAAGCCGGTCATAACTGGCTTCTGTCAGACAGAGAGGTGTACAATTTTTACAAAATTGGCCAATTTTTGGCCCGTATTTACCCAGCTTTATACATGCTATTAAGTATGTATGCACAGATATTCTAAATCGGTATAGACTGTTATGAGTGCCACCAACCCTGTTAAATCTTTGTTGTAATTAATTTTCTGTAAAGGATTTTATTATTTGGTGAAGGCTAACTGGAAAACGGTACAATTGCGTCTTGAGAAAAAGTACACTTGGAAATTTATAGTTCTATTCTTAAATTAATAATCTGCAATCATTAATTTATTAGATAAGCGCGGTCTGTAATGCTCTACACAGGAGCTTTGGTTTGGTCTGAACGTGGATTTCGACCAAAGTCAGAAGGAAGCTGTCGCTGCCACCCAATCAGCTGCGGCCAGGGCATTCCATTGTACTTAGAGGGGTGGGTGTTTTGTGACATCATTGACCTAATATAGCTCTGGCTCATCCTGACTAGCAGGTTGGGTGATTGTTTCTGATTTCCTACAATTTGTCAGAATTAACTTTGTAATTCCTTTGAGCAGTCTGTTTTTTGTGGTGTTTTGTAGAAAGATCTGCTAGGTCATGTCATGTGGTATTTTTTAATACTGCATGTTGGCAGAAAGTAATTGCATGCATGTGACACTGGAAAACATTCCATTACCACCTCTACCTGGAAGTAAGTTATCTGATTGTAGGTTGGCCAAGCTCTGGTACATGCCTCATCAAGCACAACAAGGACATATTTACATCTGATCACAATACTATACAGCGCACATCTATTGCGATTATCCCATTCAAAAGGATTTGGCTGTAATATACCTTAACATGAAAATTAAGGACATCCTGCATTTTTTTGCAGCACAGATTCGTTCTGGTGGTGTTGAAGTGCTAGTCAAAATGAATGGCAGCACATTACACCAATATGTGCATTTTCTAGTACTGCATGCATTTTACTGTATGTTACAGCAACATCCTTTTGTGAATGAGCCTTCAATGCTCATCCTGAAACATGTCACCTGCCACTTTGAACCCCTCCTGTCTTCCTTGTTTTTTTGTTTTGATACTTTTATAGAAGGCATAGTCATTATTTGCAAAAAGAGAAAGTTGTAAATACTTTTTGTGATAATTGTTTCTGGCAGGCAGAAATGATCTCAGTGGGCCAGTTATGGTCACCTATTTTGTTGAAATTTTTATGCTAGATTTATTTTATTCTCGAAATAAGGATATACAACACTTGTAAAGAGTACATTTTTATTTACACTATGCATGCACCTTCCAAAATTGTTTATTACATTAAAAAATACTTTTTTTTCTGAAGACTGGGTATACTGTGTATAAATACATATTTTTTTATTTGTATGTTGCATTCTGTTTGTCATATGAATTATGCAGTTTAAACTAGTGTAACGTGACAGTTTTACTTAACGTATATTTACAATTTTGAAGTCAAATTTGAGAAATTTGCGTTCCTATTCACACAGCATACCTAAAAATAATCAGTGTGTATATACAGTATATCTTCCTATTCTAGGTGTTTGGAACAGGCCCTGGACAGACTGAAAGCTACTCTGAATAATTTGAAATGAGTGGAATCTCAATTTGTCCATACTAAAAAAGAAACACACGGCGTTCCCATCATTAACTTACACTGCAGACACCCAACCTCTTTATCTTTAACCCTTTGTTAGGACTGACCATGTTGATGAGTTCTGCCAGCGCAGTACAGACATGGTTAATGATCTACTTCAGGACTAGTGATGTATCGATACATTGCTGGGCTGCAGGTATCATGCTGGTGTTGTTTTTGCAGTCGGCTTTCTTGTAAAAGCTGCAGGCATCATCCCAGTATTGTGTTTTTTTTCAGCCTGTGGTCGTCTTTCTTGTAAAAGCAATCCTAGCAGCTAATTAGCCACTGGATTGCTTTTACAAGTGGTGGGAGAAGACATCATCCCCTCCTGTTGCCTTCCGCGGCTCTCCCAGGCTCTCCCATCCCCCCCGGGAGACCTGAGTGTGCAGCTGGCTGACATAGAGCTGATGTCTGTGGCCTAAAAAAAACTGAAGCAATGCGCACTTTGAAAAACTTTTAAAAGTGATTAAAAAAATGTAAAGGGAAAGTGTAAAAATGCCCCCACCCCCCTGTGCCCGCACAAAAAAGGTGTACTCATATGTTGGTTCCACATGCATATGTAAACAGTGAGTGCACCACACATGTGAGGTATCACTGAGAATGTTAGATTGAGAGCAATAATTCTTGTACCAGATGCAGGAGCAGCAAGGAACCACACCTGTAATTAATAAATGGCATCCAAACCCTGTTGCTCAGGCTCTATGGCGCCCTCCAACCATGTGTCCAATGCAAACTGATACAGAGAGCCGGCAAATCCAAAATTCATGTGATGATTTTTATTGAATATACAGGAGTGATATGAAAGCAAGCCGATGCGTTTCGGCACACAGCCTTGTTCACTGCCGCTGTAAACAAGGCTGTGTGCCGAAACACGTCAGCTGCTTTTATATCACTCATGTATATTCATTCAAACTAACACACGGATTTTGGATTTGCCGGCTCTCTCTGTCAGTTTGCAATTCTAGTACCAGACCTCCTGTGTAAATCTAAAATGGTAAAGGCTTTTAAAGTGTTTCCTGTGGATAATATTTACGTCGTTTGTCCCCGTTGCACGGGCATATGCAATTTTAATGTGTGACATGTTTGTTATCTATTTACTCAGCCTATCATCCTCTTTTTTATTTCACCAAGCAATTGGGTATTATATTTTGTTTTTGTGCATTAAATTCATTAACGTGTACCTTATTTTTCGCTCCATAAGACGCACCTGACCATAAGACGCTCCTAGATTTTAGAGGAGGAAAACAAGAAAAAAAATATTCTGAACCAATGGACTGCAGACATAGTACAGGAAATGTCCAGAGACTGCAGGCATAGTACAGGACATGACCAAAGACTGCAGACACAGTACAGGAGATGACCATAGACTGCAGACACAGTACAGGAGATGACCATAGACTGCAGACACAGTACAGGAGATGACCATAGACTGCAGACACAGTACAGGAGATGACCATAGACTGCGGACACAGTACAGGAGATGACCAGAGACTGCGGACACGCTACAGGAGATGACCAGAGACTGCGGACACGCTACAGGAGATGACCAGAGACTGCGGACACGCTACAGGAGATGACCAGAGACTGCGGACACGCTACAGGAGATGACCAGAGACTGCGGACACGCTACAGGAGATGACCAGAGACTGCGGACACGCTACAGGAGATGACCAGAGACTGCGGACACGCTACAGGAGATGACCAGAGACTGCGGACACGCTACAGGAGATGACCAGAGACTGCGGACACGCTACAGGAGATGACCAGAGACTGCGGACACGCTACAGGAGATGACCAGAGACTGCGGACACGCTACAGGAGATGACCAGAGACTGCGGACACGGTACAGGAGATGACCAGAGACTGCGGACACGGTACAGGAGATGACCAGAGACTGCGAACACGGTACAGGAGATGACCAGAGACTGCGGACACGGTACAGGAGATGACCAGAGCCTGCAGACCTTTGGAAAGCGGGGGGGGATTGGGTACCCGAATTGACCTCCTACTTCTGCGGGGTTGTCCTCCCCGTAGTCTTGTGAGGCTGCAAGCTGTCACAGCCCGGTGCCCACACTGATGATGCTGGCGCTGGGGAGAGAAGACGTCCGGTGAAAGCAGGACACTGCTGGACCAAAGAGCAGGTTCTTCAGTAGAGCCAAGCAGCCGGCCTGGTATTCTAACACGGAAATACCGGTCCGGCCGCTCCATATTTGCTCCATAAGACACACAGACATTTTCCCCCATTTTTTGGGGGGAAAAAAGTGCATCTTATGGAGTGAAAAATACAGTATTTTTTAAAAAAAATTTTTTTTTTTTAAATATGCTGCGCAAATATTGTGTGACATAAAAATTTGCAGCAGCCACCATTTTATTGTCTAGGGCCTCTGCTTTAAAAAAGTATATAATGTTTGGGAGTACAAAGTAATTTTCTAGCAAAAAAATACCAATTTTCACATGTAAATAAAGTGTCAGAAAAGGCCTGGTCTTAAAGTGGTTAAAGTGAACGTTCTCTCCCCAACCCCTATGCTATGTGCATGACAACATGTAACAAATATAAATAGGTGTCATCCTAATTTGACTGCAAAGGTAGAAATACACTTTAAAATTTTATAGTGGGAATTGATAACTAGATTAAAATTGGTGAGATAAGGTTGGGTGCTGAAAGATGTGTGAACAGTGAAGTTTATGTAGCAAAAGTATTGTACAGAGGTCTTATGAAAGATGGACATCCAGCTACATTGATAGCCCTACTTAAAATACAATCAAACCACACTTAGATGTTCCTTGAATATTAAAACACAGCTAAACCCTCCAATCCTTTACAGCCAAGGAAGCAGCCATTGTAGCCTATATTAGATCTAGAGTTGCCATGGTGCTGCACACGTGATCAGTTATCACTCATCGGATGCCTTCAATGTAACTGGTTAGGGAAACCATTAAATTAATGGGTTTAGTTTGGCAGAATGGAAAAAACCTCTATTGCTTGGGTGAGGAAGCCATATTTTACTTCAACTTTCCTTGGCTAGGATGACAATTGTCATTTTATCTAAATCATTCATAAAGAAAAAAGGTAATTTTTTACACCATTGCTGTTTCTATTTGTTTTCACTGACATGTTTAGCCTCTGCTTATTTATGTGCATGCGTTCATTCATTTTCTTATTCCTATGTGATCTTTGTTATTCTCCTTGCAGTGGGATGGCACCGTTCGAGTCTGGGAACACCAGCAGTCAGAGTTTTATGAAGATGACCTGCATGTCCCACCATTAGACCCTGATGGTAGCCCTGCCAGCAGCTCCAGCTCCTGGTAGCCTCCTGGCCTGTCGACATGCTTTTAGAGGATGAGAAGACAGATGGTTAGAGCGTCAAATAATGTGGAGTTTGTGTGTATGTGGTACCGAATGTGAGGGAAACTTGTGTTTTTTGGTAACTTGAAAGGACTGCGAAGGTCATTTAGAAGGGTGAACCTCTCTGTAGCAGAGTTCACAAACCTGGTGGTGGGCTTCTTGGTGGGACACAGCAGCAGCACCTGTTGGGTGACGTATAGAGAAGAGATAATAATGAAAAAAATCTGTTGTGTTCCTGACATCCATATCTTAATAAACTTGTCCAAAATGTTTAATATTTTGGCTTTTGTTTTAGTGTTACACGTGTGTAGAGAGTCTATATGGTAGTCATATTTCTGTTTGTTCATGGATTTCATTACGGAAATACAATTTTGCCTGGTACTGAGATTCTAATAAGGTAAGGGATTACATGCTTTTCTTTTACAGGGGAAATGTAGAAAACATCATGTATTTGTAAGTATAGCTTAAGATATGACATTACCTGTCTAACAGACATTTTAGGAAATGGAAGTTTAGTAAGATGGCTGTATGTATAGTCAGAGCATTATTTACCATATTGGCACTTGGAGGAGGGGGGGCGGGTGAGGTATCAAATCTTAACACTTAGAGACTGTGTTACCCTTTCCAAGCTGGTCCAAACAAACCGTATACTTTACATAGAAACCTACAAAAAGTGAAGGCAGAAAAAAGACTGAGTGGTCTATCGAGTCTGTCCGTTTTTTTCTTTTGTTTTTTTTCCTTCACTTTTTTGTCTGATAATTCTATCATAATTATTCTATGTCCCAAGAATGTTTGAAGCCACTTACTATTGACTGCCTCACTACCCCTGTTGGGTTGGAAGTTTATTCCAAGTATCAACTACCATTTCAGTAAAATAATACTTTCTAAGATTAGTTTTGAACTTTCCTCCAGTTAATTTGAGGTCCTCATGTTCTTGATTTTGGTTTCATATATTGAAAATACTGCCCTCCTTATCCTTATTCACCACCTTGATGTGTTTAAAGGTTTCAATCATGTCTCCCCTTTCCCTCCCTTATTTTACTAACACATGCAGTGGCTCTCCATGCTGTATGAGCTGTATTTAGCCTCAATTACAGTATACAGCACTGTGTTCCACCAGTGGGATGGAAACTTCCCTTCCCACTCCGGGTACAAAATTGAGCCAGGTTGAGTGCTGCTTAGCTATTCACAGGGAGCTTTTTATTTTCTAAAAAAATACAGTTTTCTCTGATTGGCTGAGTCAGAGAGGCAGGTGCATGATGATCAGCCAATCAAAAATGTAATTTGAGTGCAGTAATTTGCTCGCCTTGGCCCATTGCACAAGAACGTTGTGTAAATGAGACTATTATACTACAGGCAATGAAGAAGAATTTTACTCCTCTATACGCTTACACACCTTTACTCGCCTATACCCAGCATTACTCGGGTCTTTACACACAGTTTTTGTCCCCTTGCACATGAGTGTCACAAGTTCCTGAGTAAACATCAGTAAATTATAATGCCCATGTGCAAGGGACTTTAGGGCTAATTCACACCAGTTGCGGAGTGCGGTCTGGTGGGATCATTGCAGTCTGTTGTGAATGAACCCTAAATGTATTGAAGCAAACGACAGCCAGGCATTTAGCTTTATCATAAAGCTGCCAGCAAAGGCAGCCTCCATATTTCTCTCAATACAGATTTGTAGTACACGTACACAGTGAATTTGTTTATTTTTCATCCACTCTTTCCATATGAAAATCCTATTTACCCAAAGTGAAAAAGTATTTGCCCCCTTCCTGATTTTTGTTATTTTTTTTGCATATTTGTCACATTTAAATGATTCAGATCATATTACACATAGATAACTCAAATAAATACAACATGCAGTTTTTAATTATTTAAATGATGGTTTAATTTATTAAGGGAAAAAAGCTGTTCAAATCAGCCTGCCCCCTCCCACCTTGCTAATTCATGAATGAACTGTGATTTAACCACATTTTTTGGAAAGCTGAGGAAAATTTCACTTGCCACGCCCAGGCCTGATTACTGTCAGACATGCTGAATCAAGAAATCACTTAAATATAAGCTGTCTGACAAAGTAAAGCACTTAAAAGTCTCAAAAAGCAACACATGCTGTAATCTACAGAAATTCTAGAACAAATGAGGAAAGTAATTGACATGTATCAGCCTAAAAAAGGGTTACAAAGCCATTTCTAAGGCTTTGGGACTCCAGCGAACCACTGTGAGAACCATTATCCACAAATGGAGAAAACTTGAACAGTGGTGAACCTTCCCAGGAGTGGCTGACCTATCAAAATTATTCCAATAGCACAATGACGATTCATCCAGGAGGTAAAAAAAAAATCCAGAACAACATCTAAAGAACTGCAGGCCTCACTTGCCTCAGTTAAAGTCAGTGTTCATGATTCAGCAGGCATCCATGGGAGAGTTCCAAGGCGAAAGCCATTGCTGACCAAAATAACACAAAGGCTCGTCTCACATTTGCCAAAAAACATCTTGATCATTCCCAAGAGTTTTGGGCAAATATCCTGTGGACTGATGAGACAAAGGTTGAACTGTAGCATCTTGTTACATCTGGTGTAAAACTAACTGCATTTCATAAAAATAACTTGGTGGTAGTGTGATGGTCTGGGGCTGCTTTGCAGCTTCAGGACCTGGACAACTTGCCATAATTGATGGAACCATGGGTTCTGCACTGTTCCAGAGAATTCTGGAAAAGGAGGATGTCTGGCCATCAGTTTGTGACCTCAAGCTCAAGTGCACTTTGGTTATGCAGCAGAATAATGATCCAAAACACACCAGCAAGTCCACCTCTGAATGGCTTTTTTTCTGTTAACCAATTGCCCTCCAGACGATTTACCACCTTCATGACCAGGCCATTTTGTGTGATATGGCACTGAGTTACTTCACCTGACAATTGCGCAATCATGTAGTACTGTATATAAATACAATTTTTTATTTTTTCCCCCACAAATAGAGATTTTTCAGTAGCATTTCATCACCTCTGCGTTTTTTTATTGTTTGCGCTATAAACAAAAAAAGACTTACAATTTTGAAAAATAAATTTAGGCCAAAGTGCATTCTGCTGTATGTGTTTGCTAAAAAAAAAAATCAATATAAGTGTATATTAATTAGTTTGCGTGAAAGTTATAGCGTCCACAAATGATGGTATATATACTGGTATTATTTTTATTTATACTAGTAATGATGGTGATCAGCGCCTTGCGGCAGGCATTCTGACACTGGGTGGGAACTGACTAACTGCCACTGACATCGCTAGTGACACTTATACAGTAATCAATGCTAATAAAAAGCACTGACACTGTACTAATGACACTGGGCAGGAAGAGGTTAACTTCTCGGGTGATCAAAGGGTTAACAGTGTGCTTGTTTGTGTTTTAATGTGTGCTGTTTTACTAGGGAGATCTGCTGCTTTCTGAGATAGAAAGCAGCATGTCCATGTTGCTTTACACACAGATCTCTCCCCTCTCAGCTTCGCCGTTGATCACCAGGTCCCGGCTCGGAATCGATGGCCAGGACCCAGTGATTGACATCCTCAGGAGCCAATTGTAGCACGGGTAGGGTGGCGTGCGCACTTCCTCCCTACCCAGAAATGCAAAAAATTTTGCACAGCGCAGCCGCCCTGTAGCAGTATATCTGCTCTGGGGTGGTCGTCAGGTGGTTAATAAATGAAATCATTTAAAAACTGCATTTTGTATATACTCGGGTTACCTTTTGTGTAATAACATTTGATGATCTGAATCATTTATGTGTGACAAATATGCAAAAAATAAGAAATCAGGAAATACTTTTTTCACATCACTGTAACTGCATTATTACCAAGTGTCTTGTAAAGTAAAGAAATATTGTGGTAGATGCTCTTGGTCATAGCAACAAATTTGTTTCCTTGTTTAATTTTTACTGCTCAGGTTTGAAATTTAAAAAGGTAAAATCTGGTTGGTATGATAGACAAGCCTGAGGTTTCCTAAATCAGGACCATTCTGTTTTCACATCAGTTGTAATCCAATAATGCTAATAAATACCAAGGTTGTACAGTAAACATTATAACAATACTAATCTTGCAATGAAGCAAGGTTCACACTAGCCTGCTCAGTAAATGCAGGGTTCTAGCACATCACGTGTTTTTTTCCTTAATGGCACTGCACAGCAGCACGGTGTGTTGCACTACTGTGCATTGATATATGGTGCCATCCAATTCAGTCCTGAAAAATGCAGATATGTTGCATTTTCCTGCACTGCAATGTACATCATACCAGTGTTGTGGTGTGAACTGGGCACATGGAAACCAATTGTTTTTTCTTTTTGCCCTAGTGGTGACTTGCATTTATGTAGTGCGAAAAAACACAGGCCAGTGAAGGAGCCCTAACTGTTCTAAGGCTTTTGCCTTTGACACATTTAAAGTGTAAACTCCTCACCACTTTAATATATATCAGACTTTTTAAAACAAGAACTTAAAATAATGAAAGTTTTTTTTTCTTTTTTTTTTTAAGGGGAATCTACAAATAAATATTGTACATGAAAACAGTGTGTTGTATTGGAAGTTGAACATAACGTAGTACAGATTGTGCACAGTATATATAATTTTGCATATGTCATTTATATATTGTTTAATTTATCTTTTTTTTTTTTTTTTTTCTTTCATGTAGTATAATAATAGACAAGTTGAGAATATACACAAGAGATAGATGGCATAATACAATGGTGATAGAAATTTTACAAGTTTGAGTTACGAGTTTGATTGTAGTGGATGCAGCGGAGCTTAACTGTATCCGACCACCAAAAACTAAAACGCACACATCCATCCATGTCTCCATGCTTTATTTTGTTGAGAAATCACTTTAGAAAACACCCCCGTGCATTTTTAGCCACGGCCATCTATAGAGTAAGGGCAAATGATTCATATAGCGCTTACTTCTTGGAATCCATCTACTTTTAGAACAGGCATGCAGAGAGGAGGATGCGCTTAGCTGAGAAAGCCCCTCTTCCCCAACCCCAGATGAAAGCAAAAAAATGTCCTAAAGGACTCATGGGATGTATGACATCATTTTGGCTTAGGCAAGAAAGCAGGAAGTAATGTAAAAAAAAAAACAAGTAAATATAATATACTGTACCTTTTCGATCTCTTTCTAAGGCATGCAGCATTAAAAATAGGTAAGGTTGATTGAGAGAGAAAAGTTCTGCTTTTGGTATATTGAGCAATAAAAATATCCACCAACCGTTGATGATATCATGCTGTCAACAGAAACAACTGTTCAGAAGATTATTCATAAGCCCTGTGCAAAAAGAAAATAGAAAAAAAGCAAAAGGTGGGGGGAGTGTTGCCCCTTCTGGATTCCCAAAAGACCCATGGAACCTCCAACATATTTATTTTATATTATGGTATTTTTATTATTCCTTTGCATCAGACTGCTTTTGAATGGCTAAGTCCTACAGATTTACTATTGGATGTTGCCAGAGAACAGTTAAAAAGGTACTTTCCAAAAAGTATCGGTGTTGCCTCTGCATTAAAAAAGTTTCATGGTTCTATACAGTATGTCATGGACAGAGTCCCGGTGTCATGTATGAGAGACTCAGCAGCTGATAGGGGGATGGGATTTGTGTCGTCCTTCCTGGGGGGTGAAGGGCAGGATAACAGCTGTTGTGGAGAGGTCCCTGATCAGTGTGGTTCACAGCTTGTGTGATTTGTTCCTGTTGCTTCATGTCTCCTAAGTGAGCTTGTGTTTTGATGTGAATGTCTGTCTGTCTTATGGTCATTTGCAGCTTCTCTGTTCTTTGCGCTCACTTAGATTACTTATGTAGCTCATTTCCCTGCAGTTTTTTTCATCATACTTCTCATTACTACTGCACCTTGCCTTTCTCTGGCACATTTCTCCTACTTCTGCACAGGACATCATAATCTTTCCTCATCAGTTCCATCTTTCTACCTTTTGGTGCCTCTTCTGACATGAGTGCACTCACAAACTCTATTTGTGCCTTGGTATGTATCTGCTCGCAGCTGTGTGCCCGCATACTGGGCAGTGTGTGTATGAGAAGAGGGTATCACTTGTGGCTGGCAGCAGTGGTCAGTGTCACCCCATTCCTTCAAGGACTTAGTAACCCACGCAGCATTTTCTCCAACTCCAACAACTTCTTCAATGTGTGAGTATATCTTTATGCATGGACGTGTGACTATGGGCATATTGCAAATTGAGTCATCATAATGTTCATGTCTGGAACATTAAGTAGCAGTAGAGACAAATCAAAGTATAAATGTATTTTAGCTGTTATACATATTGGGCTTTATGTCTAATAGGATAAAGAAGGCAAGAAAATGCCTTGAGTGGCATAATTAACTCAGTGTCTGCTTTTATATTGCATCCTAAAATTTAGAAACGCTAGTATAAATCAGAATGGTTGTTATGAGAAATAAACCTCTCCACTCATTCACTCAGTGCCTGTTATGTAATCAAGCAAAACTAAATTCAGACACATAAAAGTACGTATGTATTTTCAGACATATAATCCAGGCCTGCCTGCTTTTTTTCTCAACTGACTGCAGTCCTGGATAAATTTTGTGAAAGTTCCCCTCTGCACTTATAATTGGCACAGATATTGTGACAAAATTCTATATAGCTTCAGACGATCAACTACTTTATAGTGTGCTTCCTGGAGCAATATATCTTTCCTAGTACTATGTAAAGTATCCCTATTTATGTAAAGCCCATATGCTACTGTTTAGTGTGCTGTGAATGTATTTACTTACCAAGCAATCCTCCGACTTGCTTTTCTGCTACTCTACATACCATGGTTATTTATATTGCCAGCCATCCCTCTGTATTTAAATGCCAAGCCATCTTCTGGCTCCTAGATAATGCCATTGAAACATGGACAGGGATTTGTGAGAACTGGTACACAGGATCATTTACTGTTTATTTCAAGAAGATGATTTTATCTATAAAATGATTTTAAAACAATCTGACACATTAACATTTTTCATCAGTTGAAGACCTGAGAAGTGTCCATTATTGAAACCAGCCCCAACAATTCTTTTTAAACTGATCACACCCTAGATAACTAAAATTTGCCCTTAGGCAGTGAATGTGCAATTCACGAATCAATTCATTGATTTTATTGTGGTTGTTTACATACAAATTGATGTATATTTATAAAGCAGTGATTGTGACTTTTACAAAACATTCATTGGTGGTGAATCAATCATTGTCATTTAAAACACATAAAACAGGAAAATTCACCAAAGGTGGATGTTTTAAAATGTCATATTCACTGCTTTATGAATATACACCAAAACATATGTAAACCTCAACAATTCGTTTTTCTTCCTTGTTCTCTTTTGGTCTGTTAGAATCCTGTTTTAATCTGTTTAACAAGTGCAAAAAAAAGTTAATCCTGCCAGAAATCCAGTGGGTTTGTATAGTAATGGGAAAGTTAAAGTGGTTGTAAAGGTTCAAGGTTTTTTACCTTCATGCATAGAATGCATGAAGGTAAAAAAAAAAACCTCTGTGCAGCATCACCTCAGCCCCCTATCACTCGCCTAAGCCCTCCTTCAATCCAGCAATGTGCACTGCATTCTCAACTATCTTCTTCTTGGCTGAGACAGCATTGGCTCCCACTGCTGTCAATCACAGCCAGTGAGCCAATGAGAAGAGAGCAGGGGTGGGGTCAAGCAGCAGCCCTGTGTATGAATGGACACACAGAGCAGCGACTTGGGAGTGTGCATGCTCTGGTGCCCCCATAGCAAACTGCTGGCTGTGGGGGCACCCGACAGGTAGGGGCCAGGAGCGCCGGCAGGGGACCCAAGAAGAAGAGGATTAGGGTTGCTCTGTGCAAAACCACTGCACACAGCAGGTAAGTATAGACATGTTTGGTATTTGAAAAAAAAATGTAAGCCTTTAGAATCACTTTAAGTGTGCCTCCTGTAATTTTGTTGACTTTTTCAACATATTTGAACAAGCAAACTTTAGCTCTCCATTCAAACAGTTCCTACAGATAAAGGCGATATTCTTAAATACACATAAACAAAGGAAATGTTTTCTTTTTCATCAGTTATTCAACAAAACTATCAATATATGTAATGATGTACTGTGGAAAAAGTAAGTATACTCTTGGTCTCAGAAGATATTATTGCTTCCTTTAGCAGAAATTACTTCTTGTAGGCATTTTGCATAACTACCCACTGTTCTCTGACATTGACAATGAGATTTTGGACCACTGCTCTATGCAAAATGTCTTCAGGTGCAAGATGGTTTCCTTGCATTCTTGTTTTAAATCTACAACATTTCAATGGAATTTCAAATCAGATTTTGACTAGGCCAATCCATTTCTTGTTTTTAAATTATTCTTTGGTAGATTTGCTAGTGTGGTTTGGATCCTTATTGTGTTTAAAACTCTATTTTCAGTTTAGGTTCAGACAGATGGCCTTACATTCTCATCGAGCACGCATTGATATGATTCAAAATTGATTGTTAATGTATTTGCTGCAAGCTGCCCAGCCCATAAAACAGCTTTGAAAGAAAGCCCAAACCTTAAAGCCTAACTCAAGGTTTTGGTGAACTTTAAATTGTTTGCACCATTCTGGTCTAAACAAATTCTTTCACTAACACATGCAGTGACTTTATGTGCTATATAAACTATATGCATATGGAATGTGAACTTCCTGTCCCACTCCAGGGGCTCACAGGTGGCTTTGGAGTTTGAATAATTAAAAGGCTCATAAAACACATTCTCTTACCCCCACCCCAATCATCATTTAGTTAAAATACTTGAATGAAAAGTTATTATTTAATCCCTTATGACTCGCGCTTCTGCTTTCCCTACTGTATATATTCTTCCAAATTGGAGGAGACACTTTGCAGTATCTTGAAGTGAAGGACTGGTCCCAGATATGAATGACAACAAAAACTAGTTCCTTTAGACTTTAGAAACAAACTTTCAAATTGTTTCCTCGGTGGTACTTGGTACCATCACATGTTGCAAATTCATTTCAGCATAATCTTTGGTCAAACACCTACAATATGTTATGTATGCTTTTCCAGCAACATTTCAATCAAAACCCAGCTAAAAACTACTCTTTATGTGACCAGACAGAATCACGCACTCCCAGTGTAAGCTCATGAAACCCATCTTTATAGAAACCAGACTTTAGTGAAAGCCTGAAAAGTCACCAACTTAGATCCATCTTAAAACCAAGAGGTTTGATCCAGAGTATCATGGTGGATGTCCAAAAATAAAATGAATGATAAAATGTTCCTTTTTAGGAAGGTGTTGTCCTCATGAATCCAGCACTACCTCCCAACCAACACTACCCCCTCATCTCCCTGATTTTTCCTATTTCTATTGTCTTCTTCTGTCATTTGATGCATTGGAGCACTCTTCATGGCAGTGCACCATAGTGTCATGAAATGGTGCATATTTGCGACATGGGCATGCATTGTACCTTGTGTACTGTAACCTTGTCAATGTAGCGTATTACACTGGGCCACCCTTTTTATTCCTTTGTATTCTAACACGTTAATAGAAAAGTTATCACTTTCGAAATATACCTGTTTGTAGACCCAGTGACCTCATACAAAACAACACCTTTCCTCTGAGAGTCCCCCCCAAGCAATGGGCAGGCTCTTGAGCATGTGTATGCTAATTTTGTGTGGCCTGTGGGTGGATGCACATTACAGGGGACCCACAAATGACACTGAGCAATACAAAGACTGCCCACTCATCATGGGGCTGACCAAAGAACAGTTCAGAAAGATATTAAGGGGAAGTAGATGGGCAAATATGACCAATGTGGAAGAGAGGGATTTATGATGTGTACAGTTCAAGCCTGAAATTAGTCAGGGCTGAGCTAGCTGCTTCAGTTTCATAAACTGGAATTGGGGGTTATGAAAGTACTAACTTTGAACATAGGAGAGGACCTGCTACAAATGAGGAAGAAAAAGGTAAGGCTGTTCAGCTTTAATATTTCTACCACCATGTTTCACAAATGGCAGGAGTATGGTATCTTCTTAAATGCTGTCTTTGGTTTTTGCCAAACATGTCTATTGGTAATATGGTGAAACAACTGTATCTTTGATTCATCAGTTCACAGAACATTGTTACTTTGCCTTTTTGTTCAATGGCAAACTGTAGTCTTGTTCTAATGTTCTTTTTGGACAGCAAAGGTTTTTGTTTTGCACACCTTTCATGCAGCTAAATTGATGCAGGCTCTTTCTGAATGTAGATGCATGCACTTGGACACCAACTGAAAGAGTTACCTGCAGATTCCAAAATCAAATTATGGGAATTCTTTCAGCATTAAAACTTCAGCTCTTGGGCTGAATTTGCTGAGCTAGCCAGTCCTTGACAAATTAGCAGTCAACTGAAATCTACACTATATTGCCAAAAGTATTGCCTTTACATGCACATAAACTTTAATGGTATCCCAGTCTTGGTCCGTAGGGCTCAATATTGAGTTGGCCCACCCTTTACAGCTCTAACAGCTTCAACTCTTCTGGGAAGGTTGCCCATAAAGTTTAGGAGTGTGTCTATGGGAATGTTTTACCATTCTTCCAGAAGCGCATTTGTGAGGTCAGGCACTGATGTCGGACAAGAAGGCCTGGCTTGCAATCTCTGCTATAATTCATCCCAAAGGAGTTCAGTCAGGTTGGAGTCAGGACTCTGTGCAGGCCAGTCAAGTTCCCCCACCCCAAACTCGCTCATCCATGTCTTTATGGACCTTGCTTTGTGCATTGGTGCACAGTCATGTTGGAACAGGAAGGAGCCATCCCCAAATTGTTCCCACAAAGTTGGGAGCATGAAATTTGTCCAAAATGTCTTGATATGCTAACGCCTTAAGAGTTCTCGTCACTTAAACTAAGGTCCCAAGCCCAATCCCTGAAAAATAACCCCCCCCTTCCACCAAACTTTACACTTGGCACAATACAGTCAGGCAAGTACACCGTTCTCCTGGCAACCGCCAAACCCAGAAATGTCCACCGGATTGCAGACAGTGAAGCGTGATCCGTCACTCCAGAGAACATGTCTCCACTGCTTTAGAGTCCAGTGGTGGCATGCTTTATTTACACCACTGCATCCAATGCTTTGCATTGTACTTGGTGATGTAAGACTTGGATGCAGCTGCTCAGCCATTGAAGCCCATTCCATGAAGTTCTCTACACACTGTTGTAGTGCTAATCTGAGGGCCACATGAGGTTTGGAGGTCTTTAGCTATTGACTCTGCAGAGAGTTAGAGACTTCTGCGCACTGTTCACTCCAGCATGCACTGACCCCACTCTGTCATTGTACATGGCCTACCATTTCATGGCTGAGTTGTTGTTGTTCCCACTTGCTTCCACTTTGTTATAATACCACTAACAGTTGACCGTGCAATATTGAGTAGCAAGGAAATTTCACGGATGGACTTATTGCACAGGTGGCAACCTATCATGGTACCACGCTTGAATTCACTGAGCTCCTGAGAGCGACCCATTCTTTCACAAATGTTTGTAGAATCAATCTGCTTGCCTAGGTGCTTGATTTTATGCACCTGTGGCCATGGAGGTGATTCATAAATCTGAATCCAATGATTTGCAGAGGGTATCCTAATACTTTTTGCAATATAGTGTATGTCAAATGTAGATTTTTTTTTTTCTTTTTACAGCAAAATGATTTATTTCAGATACTTTTAGTAATCTTTTTAAATCCTGACTCATTTTTCAGTCTCCCCCCTTATTATTATACAGGATTTATGTAGCTCCAACAGTTTGCACAGCTCTTTACATCATGAGGACAAAGAGTACAGTTATGATACAATTGCATACAGGAGGAATCAGAGGGGCCCTGCTCATTAGAGATTACACTCTAAAAGGGGAGGGTCAAGTGATACAAAAGGTAATAACTGTGGGGGATAAGATGATGGAGAAAATACATGTACAGTTAGGTGGAGGCAGGATAGGCTTCTCTGAATAGAAATGTTTTCAGGGATTGCCTAAAAGTGAACAGAGTAGGAGATCGGCAGATTGGGGTAGGGAATTCCTTAGGATAGGAGAGGCTCAGGAGAAGTCCTGCAGGCAAGCATGGGAGGAGGTGACCAGGGAACTAGGGAGGTCTTGAGAGGAATGAAGAGTGCGATTTGGTTGGTATTTTGAGACTAGGTTAGTGATGTAGTTTGGGGCCGAGCTTCAAAGACAGCAGACGGGTGCACCCATGCTGTGACCACGATGCTTCGTATCATGGTGCTGCAAAAGTTATCCCCTCCGTCTCAGCCCAATGAACGCAAACTATTTAACTTAATGCGGTACCAACGCAACCGCCTCACAACCATGTGCATTGCACGCAGTGGAGGCAAAATTGGCAGTAAGGAAATAATGTTATGCCTCCTTACTGCTTATCAAACGCCCTATGAAAAGCAATCCACAAAGTCATTCTTCAGATGGCGATGCCAGTGTACCCAAGCTCTATGACCCCATTCACATTTGCAAATGAGGCTGTGTGTGATTACATGTGGGAATGACAACGGGTGCTCACATATAGTCGCTCAAGGAATGACTACCTGCGAGTGATTGGCTCTGTATGCAGGCTTATCTTGGCATGACACCACACCAAAAGCAAAGAAAATTCCAGACCCTAGATGTTTGAGGTTTAAATAGGACAAGTTCATGCATATTCACTGAGGAGGTTGTAATCACTGGCACCTAATCTGGATTACCTGATTTCAAGTTCCTGAATTTCAAATGGTTTACAGTATAATTGAACTTTATCTACTTTTTCCACCTGCCAAAGCTGCATTTTCTTTAATTTAGAAAATGAATACACCATGTCAATGTTATGTGTCATCTGTTCAAGTATATTACATTTGTTTGTAGCACTGTTACATTTGTTTGTTTGAGTGAAGATTTATTGTTTGCCTGTTCAAATACTGTATGTATACGTCCCATGCATGACAATCAGCCTGGATGGAGGGGGCATATACAGCAGGTAAAAATAAGTATTGAACACATCACCCTTTTTCTCAGTAAATATATTACTAAAGGTGCTATTAACATGAAATTTTCACCACATGTTGGTAACAACTCATGCAATCCATGCATACAAAGAAAACACATCAAATATGTTTTGAAATTAAGTTATGTATAATAAAATGGAATGACAAAGGGGAAAAAGTACTGAACACACTAACTGAAATTTATGTAATACTTCATACAAAATCCTTTGTTGGTAATGACAGCTTCAAGGTGCCTCCTATATGGAGAAACTAGTCGCATGCATTGCTCAGGTGTGATTTTGGCCCATTCTTCCACACAGTCTTCAAATCTTGAAGGTTCCTTGGACCTCTGCTATGAACTCTGATCCTTAGTTCTTTCCATAGGTTTTCTATTGGATTCAAGTCAAGTCATTGGCTGGGCCATTCTAGCAGCTTTATTTTCTTTGTTTGAAACCAATTGAGAGTTTCCTTGGATTTGTGTTTGGGATCATTGTCTTGCTGAAATGTCCACCCTTGTTTCATCTTCATAATCCTGGTCGATGACAGCAGATTTTCATCAAGAATGTCTTGGTACATTTTCCATTCATCCTTCCTTCAATGATACAAGGTTTATCAGTACCGTATGCTGAACAGTCCCACACCATGATGTTCCCACCTGCAAACTTCACTGTTGGTATGGTGTTTTTGAGGTGATGTGCAGTGCCATTTGACCTCCAAACATGGTGTGTATTATGGCATCCAGAGAGTTCAATTTTGGTCTCATCTGACCAAACTATGTTCTCCCAGTATTTCACAGTCTTTTCTAAATGTTGTGCAGCAAACTTTGAACAAGCTTCAACATGCTTTTTCTTCAGCGATAGAGTCTTGTGTGGTGAGCGTGCATACAGGCCATGGCGGTGGAGTGCATTGTGTATTTGATACAATTGTACCTTCTAATTCCAGGTCTATCTGAAGCTCTCCACAAGTGGTCCTTGGCTCTTGGTTATGGCCAGTTTATGGTGAAATTATGTTCTTTCCACTTCTGGATTATAGCCCCAATAGTGCTCACTGGAACATTCAGAAGTTTAGAAATCCTTCTGTAACCAATGCCATCAGTCTGTTTTGCAACAATAAGGTTGCAAAGGTCTTGAGAAAGCTTTTTGCTTTTACCCATCATGAGATGTTTCTTGTGCGACACCTTGGTAATGAGACACCTTTTTATAGGCCATTAGTTGAGACTAAACCAGCTGATCTTAATTTGCACTGACAAGGGGCAGGATTGCTTTCTGATTTCAGCTGGTGTCTTGGCTATCCATGCCTTTTTTGCAAAACCTTTTGTTCGTGTGTTCAATACTTTTTCCCTGTGTCATTCCATTTTATTACACATCACTTAATTTATGAACGTATTTGTTTTGGTTTGTATGGATTGCATGTGTTGTTACCCACATGTGATGAAAATTTCATGTCAATAGCCCCTTTAGAAATAGATTTACTGAGAAAAAAGTTGACGTGTTCAAAGCTTATTTTACCCACTGTATAGAAATCCTGCTTGGAAATCTTAGCTTGGAAATTCTGTCCTGCTACATCCTTGGATAAGTGACAGAATTTGCCTGCACAACTCATTTCCTCCCATCTTTTGCTCTTCATTCACTTATACTGAGACTCATGGCAGACTGGGTTGCCATGAGGGCAGTGGAATTTGAGCCTTCATGCCTCACTGACACCTATGGGACATTTAAGCCACCTTTTATTATGGGGTAGTATGTCACAGCAGTGTCCACTGCTCCTTGCACATCACCCTCCCACTGTAGTGTCCTCTACCCCCCCCCCCCCACACACACACACACAGTAGTGTCCTGTACCTCCACAACACAGTGTCAACAGTTTGCTCAGCGCTTTACAATATAACGGGAGACAATACAGTTCAATACAAGAGGGCTAGGAGCCCCTTTGCAGCTACAGATATGTCCAGTACCCCCCCAAAAGCAGTGTCCTCTACCCCCTTCACAGGCACCCCTCTCCCCCACTGTAGTGTCCCCTGCCCTCCATAGCAGTTTCCTCTGTCCCCCCAGTAGTGGCCTGTATCCCTCCACCGCAGTGTTCTCTGCCACCTTCACATCACCCTTCTCCACTATAGTGTCCTTTGACCTGCAGTCGTGTCATGTACCCCCTCCAACACCATGTACTCTGAACGCCTTTACATTGCCCCCCCCCCCCCCCATAGCAATGTCCTGTGCATCCCACAATGCGTTCTCTGCCCCCTAATAGCAGTGTCCTCTGTCTTCCCATCGCCCAAAGCAGTGTCCACTGTCCCTTTCACGTCATTCTCCCCTCTCCAACAGTGTCCTCTGTCCCCCTCCTCCCATCATCCCCAGTTGTGTCCTGTACCCCCAACACAGTGTCCTCTGATCCCCTTTATATTGCCCCCACAATGTATCCTCTGCCCCCCTCCAACAGTGTCTTTCCACTCCACCCCCCCCTTCCCCAAGCGCACTCCTACCTGACAGCGTTTGTGCAGGAGGCAGCATAGTGCTGGATGGAGGACGGGAGCTACTGGAGTAAACTTTTCATAATAACAAGCTAGTGATTGGTTGCAGGGACTACCCGGTATCCTGTCAACCATTCACCTGCTTGCTAACTTGAAAGGATAACTGAGGCAGCTCCCGCCCTCCATCCAGCACTATGCTGCTTCCGGCTCTCTGCGGTGAACATGAGATCAGTGGAAGCTGGGAGGAAGCAGAGCTGAATTCAAGATTTACGTGGCAACTGCCCGAGGTGGATTGAAATCAATGGTTTGCCAACCCGGGAACTAAAGTGATAACATTTAAGCCACGTGGGGCATTATCCTCCAGTCAACTATACCTATATTTGACAGATTTGTACTTGAGCTGGCCATAGATTGATTTTTTTTTTCTTTTCTTTTTTCAGTCAGCCTGTGGATGGCGGATTCCACCATCCACACAAACGAGGTTGATTTAGGAATCCTCCCCGCTGAGCTATTGTATTTTGACAGTGGCTACTCCTCCGCTGTCAGAATCACAATGATTGCTCTGAAGGCTCTGAATGAATTAAAAATTTCCAACGTTACTGTAAAGAGAAGGCAATCGTTAGATCAACTTTTCCTGAGTGGGAACGGCCATAGATGGATGAAATTTAGCTGGTCTCTGTTGAACTGGACAAATTTTGATTCATTTATGGTCAACTTTTGGAAAGGAACAGTAAATAATTACATACTATACATACTGTATGTACTGTTTTGATTACTTCTGTCACTGTGTGTGAGAGTAATTCTTCCAAATAAAAACTTGAGAGTCTTACCTTTTCATTTATAACATCAGATAATGGCTGGAGTACTAATCTTTTCCCCTTTAATACTAAAAGTAGAAATGACATCCAGGACCTTTTAGTCCAAATCACCTTACATCATCAACCAGCTCAGCTTCCATTTCTTAATTTAGAAACCTATACAGAGTGTACATCTGCCAAGGATTCCTGTGCAGTAACCATATTACATACACTATATGGTGTATGTTTAGGTCGTGCTCCATGTTTTTCCTAAAATTCATGTATAAAGTATAGAATACTTTATGCACAAATAGTATTTTTAGAAATCAATAGATTCTTCCATCCACGCTTAGCATAGACGGAGGAATTTGTACTGTTGTCTATTGCATTCAGTCAGCCACATGAACCTTGGCTGCTTGAATGCCTCTGATAGAATAATAATATTACATCTGGGTCAGTTCATTTTTAAATCAACGTTATGCAAGCTGGGTGGTGTCAACAGCACCACCCATGGCTTGGATTTTGGCTGATTCAACAAGAATTGTCTGGCATTCAAGCAGAGTATGGCTTGCTTTAGTATATTCTGTGCATTTATAAGGGTATATCCAATAAAAATCAGCATCTATTGTAGTTATATTTCTTAGCTGTGTAACCATTTACAAGGCAAAGCAACAGGTTTTGTTGAATGCTTCCTCCCCTAGCGGTACATACTTTCCCCCCCCCCCCCCCATTAATTTAGCTAACAGGATGGAGGAAGCGCTGATCTGAATTTCAAGTTACTCTACGTAGTTGGAGCTTTATGCTGGACTGAGGACTCTATCCCCACCCACCACTGGGTAAAGAACTAGTACTGGCACATTCTTTATCATAGTTGAGCGCACCAGGTATTTTTTCTGCTTTCAGTGGCTAACAATATCCTAGGGCAGGGGTGGGCATCTGTGGCTCTCCAGCTGTTGTAGAACTACAAGTCCCATGAGGCATTGCAAAACTGACAGTTATAAGCATGACTCCCAAAGGCAGAGGCATGATGGGACTTGTAGTTTACCAACAGCTGGAGGGTCACAGTTGCCCACCCCTGTCCTAGGGCATTGAAGAAAAGCTGATGTGTTGATGGGGAGGAAGGCAGTCCAACAAACCTGCTGTATGGGCAAAACACTGAGTTTATTTTAAATGCCACCCGATAATTTAAATCACAAAAGGTTCTCTATAAGTATAAGTAGCCCTAATCTTATAGATCTGCAACTAAACCATATACCTTAAGGCTTGGCTCACACCAATGAGTTTTTTAGTGGTTTTTGTAGAAACGCACTAAAGTCCATTTAACCACTTCAAGTCTGGACACTTTTACCCCCTTCCTGTCCAGGCCAATTTTCAGCTTTCAGTGCTATCACACTTTGAATGACAATTGCGTGGTCATGCAACACTGTACCCATATTAATTTTTTAGCATTTTTTGAGACAGATAAAGATTTATTTTGGAGGTATTTATTCACCACTGGGATTTTTATTTTTTTTTTGCGATGTACATGAAAATGTCCAAAAATTAAAAAAAAGTGTTTTTCTTATAAAATTTTGCAAATAATATTTCATCATAAATCTTGGCCAAAATTTATTAAGTTACCTTTTTAGTAAAAAAAAAAAACCCAAATTAGTTTATAACCAAAAATTATAATTTTTAAAAATGTTTTGTTACATTTTTATTTTTTTATATTATTATTTATGGGGTTTTTTTTTACAAACTCTTACCCTAGCAGTACAGTGTCACCATGGTGACACTGTACTACTTGTGGGCGGTAATGAAGATCTTTTTTTACACTGATTGCTTTTACACCCATAAAGGCTGTAAAAGCAATAATTTTTCCTTCACTCTGGCTGCATTCTTGCAGCCATTGAAAACTACTGTGTGAGCTGTGATTGGTCACAGCTTGTCACATGGTACAAGGCTGTTGTGAATAGCCTTGTACCATGTGACCTCTGTGATCATTCACAAATTTCACACGTAGTAAGCAATAATGTCAGAAGTGACATCTTGCTTACTACTCTGCATGTGATCACTGATTGGCCAATCAGTGATCACATGATAAAGACCTCGCACAGATGTCCTGTACGACGATCGGTGTTCCACTGTGTCCGGAGGACACAGCGGGCACCGGATCGCAGTGCTGGGAGCGCGCACAAGCAGGGGGCGGGGAGGCCGTTTATAAATGGCCACCCGACCCTGCACTGCCACCGTCCAGCCGTTTATATACAACGGCCAGACAAGGGTGGTTAACATGGTTTCTTTTGGGACATGTTCACATCTATGCTTTTTTGAGCTGCTGCGTTTTTGGAAAGGGTCAGGGAATTTTTTTAATGCAAAAAGCAGCATTTTTGCTACAATAGAGTTCAAAGGAGAAGGTGCTGAAATGCATGTAGTGTGTTGTTGCCATGTTTTGAATTTTTATTGTGCTCAGCAATAAAAAATTTCCCCTTTGGCAAACAAGAAACTGACTGCAAAACGTGCATTCAAAAAACGCACTGCAAAGCGGACAAAAAGCACAATGCATTGGTGTGAACCAGGCTATTCAGCCATCAATGCTTATTGTGATGCCAGCTGTTCACATAGTATACCACATGACTGGAAATGATAGCCTTTAAAAATGTCCATTTGCCAATGCAGGAGAAAGTAGTAGATTGAATGTAAAGCCCACAAACGCCCTCACCCCCTTATACCGCTTTTGTTTTCTCCCTCACTGATCCATTGGCCCATGTGAGTGAAGCCTTATGTAAGCTCCAAGCCGATCTAGCCAAATTTTTTAAAGGCTAATGCTAGCCATACACTAGTTTGAAAAATTGTTCAAATGCGTTTTTGAAAAACTAACACAGTCATGAGAGTAAACGATATTGCCATCATGTATGGATGGACGTCCGAACAACAAACTGTTTAATGGACATAAATTACCTAGTTTTTCATCTGTTTTGTTACATGTGCATAGTACAAACAGTTCGCTTTTTAACAGGCTGGAAAAATATTAACTTTTCAATTTATTATCTGCTCCGCAGAAGTTCTCCAAACTTTTCCTTCGATTTTTTTTTTAGCTCAAAAAGTCACTACCGATTTTCAATTTGTGCCCATTAACTGGATGAAAAACGAACAAACTGTCCAAATGCAAGATTTTCAAACAATGTTTGTCTAGTATATGGCAACCATTAATTCCACCTTTAGCAACATGTTACAACCCTATTTAGGATGTAACATGTTGCTAAGTGACCCTCCCACCCCAAAAGTGACCCCCCCCCCCCTATTCTCTCACAGCATGTGGGAGTTGTTCTTCCCCACAGCAGCTGTCAAATTTGTATTTCAATGGTTTTTATTAATTTTAAACAGTATAAAACAGAGGCAACAAAGCACACCCACGCAGGGGCTATCAATTGCACCAATAACAAAGGCATAATAGAGCAGACAACGCTCTAATTCCAATAAGGCAAAACGTATGCCCACGCAGGGGCTATCAATGGCACATAGGTTAGCAGCTGTCAAATTTGAAATCTGACTGCACAGTTGCTTCATTAATTCGGAGAGATCTATGAATGAATGAACTACAAGTCCCATCTTCCACCACAGCAGATGGACCTGTAGTCTCAATGGAAAACAAAATGTGGTGCCATCACCCTACTTGTAGTCCATTGACACTTCCTTCAGCTCTCCAACTGACAGCCTGTACAGTGGTATGGGCAGGGAGCTGGAAGAAGAGTCTGACACTGTATCTGCCAACAACTCATTGTGGGTGCCATGCTTTGCAGACCCATGTGAAAATAAATAATGCACATTTTTTCCTGTAAAAATGAGCGCAATATATATGCAAATTTATCCTTTAAAGGGTGATCAGACACCCAGTGATGCTTCATGGGAAGAAGGAAAGTAAGCCCCATACTCTTCATACCTAGAAGTACTGGAGTAAGTCACTTCACTGGATGGGGCTGAATGGATCTGCAGGAAACCATTTGAAACCAGGATATATATTTTATATATATATTTATTTTTTAATTGAGGTACACAGATACTTTTGAGATCATTAACGGTTTAAACAATGTAACAAAACTTGCACCAGAACATCCATAAATACTAGCTGCTATGTTCCAAATTCCCCACTTATCATCCTACTGCTATTAGTGAATGACTTGAAATTAAAGTAGGCATCAAGTTAAGGTGCATAGCAAACTGGCAAGGAAGACTAAGGGCACTATTCCAGGGCAGTACCGTGCATTGATGTGATGTGTACCATTCATTCTTCATGGCATCCCAGTGCACCTTGCTGATGCAAATAAAAACAAAGATGCTGTCTGTTGGAGAGATTCTGCTGACTCATTGAGGTCAATTTACTAAAGGAAAATAGATGGTTCTCTTTGCAAGAGAATTTTCCCTTACCTTAGTGAATCAGGTGAAGCTCTGCTGATTTACATTATCCAATCATGTGCAAGCAACAAATACTGTTTTTTTTTTTTCAATTTTCCTTGTACATGACTGGATACGTTTTCACCGCATTAACTAAGGGGAAAAAAATGTGTCTTTAGTAAATCGACCCTATTGCCTCAAAGGCAGATAGCAGTAAAAACTTTCCTCGATCATGAAGTACACTCTTTTACTGTTTTCCCCTACAGGAAGTTTGTGCACTGCTCATGCGGATGGACATTTCTACTGCTGTCTGGATTTGTCCTGCTTGTGTCTTTGGTCCCCACTGGTCGTCCACTGCTATGTCTCATGCATCTCACAAGACTTGGCATAACTACAACCCTGTGTCAATGTATTCCTTACCTCTTCCAACTCTTGGAGGATCTTACTGGTTCCTGTCACCAACCAATGCCACCTGGTACACTCTTTCTACCACGGCTGGAAACTAGGCGAACCTGCCAGGAGGAAGGGCATCAATGGCAGGGTTATCACATCTCTCCACAGACCTTCACCCTCACCTTATGCAGCTTGTCTTTGGCAGAAGAGCTATCGGTGTTTGTGCGCTACCTGCGAAGGGGATACCCAGCTGGAACTGCTCTGCGTTTAGTCTTCTTACTGAATGCCAGTCTTCTGGGGCTTTACAACTTGCTTTTGATGTGCACAGCGCTTTATACACATGAATATACACAGAGTGTGGTCGGTGCAGCCATGGGAACCTTGTTTTGGCACATCACATATCGTGGCTGGTACCGCACGTACTATTCTCCTGGGCCTCCTGGGCATGGAATGTTTCCCAGATTTGCAGGGAGTAGAAATAAACTGGAATAAAGAAGATCTAACATTTTATATGGAATATCTCCTTTTCTTGATGTGCCTGATTTGTTGGACTTGAAATTTTAAAGCCCAAAATCTGCTCCGGAGGAAAAGACTATCAAGCACAGAATATTGTGTTTCTCTTATTTATTTATGCAAAGGATATGAAAATGAACTATTAACTACTAATAGTTTTTCATTCATATTTTGTAACTACAGTTGATCAACTTTACCCCTCAAGCTGGGCTATGAAATAAAAATAACAAGAGGAGGCTTAAAGTACAGCAACAGAATTAACCTTAGTCTTCAAAAAATGTATACTTGGACGAATTGAGATAGAAATAAAGACTACCAGCTCAAAAGTTTTTTTTCAACATGAACTCTATGAGAACAATTTGAAGGCCATTAGCATGGGCATTTGGAATGACTGAAATTTTGCAGAATACTAAACTGATACTGAAATTAAGCTAAATAGTTGAATAGTTTGGGTTGCATATGGATACATTTTAAATACGGATAATGTGCACACACTCACTTATATTTTAAT
This sequence comes from Staurois parvus, assembly GCF_062004578.1. Classification (NCBI taxonomy): domain Eukaryota; kingdom Metazoa; phylum Chordata; class Amphibia; order Anura; family Ranidae; genus Staurois; species Staurois parvus. Next base: position 170,471 of record NW_028317989.1, on the reverse strand, counting down.
TATTTGATAAAATCGAACAGATTCTGGTGATATTTTGAACTCTTCAGTGTTCTAATGATTTTTTTTTTGTTGAGGACCATTTATTGCACATGCCAGATATATCTGCAGGAATTTAGGAAAGCATATTAGTCTGACGGACAAATATACACCTAAAATTGGGTTCAGATTTGATATAACACTTTGCTTTCCAATGCACTGTTTAGCAGAATGTATCTACTATCTATAATTTGCCCTGGTATGGACCAGCAGCATAAAGACTGCTGTGAACTAACTTTTCTCTGATGAAATATGACTGACTTTTCTTGCTGATTTGTCTGATGTAATGTAACATTTATAACAAAATATAATATTTAAGACAAAATATGCACCACCAAAAAATGTAGGCTAATAGGGTAAGAAACATAAAGCTAGTAGTTAAAGGAGTACATGACTTTCCTTTTATATAACTAACATGCATGTATTTCAATAAATATTTGGGGAGGAGGGGTGAACAAGTATCTCACAGTTTATGCAATTGCAGATGTTTTATTTAAATAAATGGATGATTTATTTTATTAAAGTAAACCTGTCATCTAGACTGTCCTTTTAATTTAACAAGCAATCAGTGAGCTATCCACATGATTAAGCTCCAAGGGGTGGAGTGAAATGTGTTGGAGGCGTGGCCTGGCTGGAGTCCGGATTGAGGCTGCCATTCATCTCATCTCACGCACATGGGTCTGCCTTTGACGTACGGCTTATGGATCTTTCCTTCTGACACTGTCATAGATTGGAGCTAGGACAAGCTCCCTATCCCTACCAGCACTCACAGCGGTCTAGTTTGGATTTCACCTCCCTACCTTAGCAGCATCTAATCTTGTATTTTTGGGTCACAATCAGTGAGCTACTAATGAAAGCAGGTTGCAGGTAAATACAGTGAAGGAAATAAGTATTTGATCCCCTGCTGATTTTGAATGTTTGCCCACTCACAAAGAAATGATCAGTCTAAAAATCGAATGGTAGGTGTATTGTAACACTGAGAGACAGAATAGCAACAAAAAATTCAAAAGAAATACATGTCTAACAAAGTATTTGATCCCCTTCACAAAACATGACTTAGTACTTGGTGGCAAATCCCTTGCTAGCAATCACAGAGGTCAGACGTTTCCTGTAGTTGGCCACCAGGTTTGCACACATCTCAGGAGGAATTTTAGCCCACTCCTCTTGGCAGATCCTCTCCAAGTCATTAAGGTTTGGTGGCTGACATTTGGCAACTCAAATGTTCAGCTCCCTCCACAGATTTCCAATCAGATTAAGGTCTGGAGACTGGCTAGGCCACTCCAGGATTTTATTGTGCTTCTTTTTGAGCCACTCCTTTGTTGCCTTGGCCGTGTGTTTTGGGTCATTGTCATGCTGGAACACCCATCCACGACCCATTTTCAATGCCTCGGCTAAGGGAAGAATGTTCTCACCCAAGATTTGACGGTACATTGCCCCGTCCATCGTCCCTTTGATGCGGTGCAGTTGTCCTGTCCCCTTAGCAGAAAAACACCCCCAAAGCAGAATGTTTCCACCACCATGTTTGACAGTTGGGATGGTGTTCTTGGGGTCATAGACAGCATTCCTCCTCCTCCAAACATGGCGAGTTGAGTAGATGGCAAGGAGCTTGATTTTGGTCACATCTTACCACAACACATTCAACCAGTCTTCCTCTGCATCATTCAGATGTTCAGTGGCAAACTTCAGGCAGGCCTGGACATGTGCTTTCATGAGCAGAGGGACCTTGCGAGCACTGCAGGATTTCAATCCTTGTTGGTGTAGTGTGTTACCAATTGTTTTCTTGGTGACTGTGGTCCCAGCTGCCTGGAGATCATTGACAAGATCCTCACGTGTAGTTCTGGGAAGATTCCTCACTGTTCTCATGATCATTGACACTCCACGAGGTGAGATCTTGCATGGTGCACCAGACCTAGGGAGACTGACAGTTGTTTTGTGTTTCTTCCTTTTGCGAATGATTGCACCAACTGTTGTCACCTTCTCACCAAGCTGCTTGGTAATAGTTTGGTAGCCCAGTCCAGCCTTGTGTAGGTCTACAATCTTGTCCCTAACATCCTCTTTGGTCTTTGATCTTTACCATGGTGGAGAGTTTGGAATCTGATTGTTTGATTGCTCCTGTGGACAGGTGTCTTTTATACAGGTAACAAAATGAGATTAGCAGCACTCCCTTTAAGAGACTGCTTTTAATCTCAGCTTGTTACCTGTATGAAAGACACCTGGTAGCCAGAAATCCTGCTGAATGATAGGGGATCAAATACTTATTTCCCTCATGAACATGCAAATCAGTGCATAATTTGTTAGACATGCATTTCTTAGAATTTGTTGTTGCTATTCTGTCTCTGTGTTACAATACACCTACCACTGGATTTTTAGACTTATAATTTCTTTGTGAGTGGGGAGACATTCAAATTCAGCAGGGGATCAAATACTTATTTCCTTCACTGTAATCCTGTAGCTGTCATTTGGCTATAGCTCGGATGTGAAGTGGTTAAAAAACAGTCTGGTATGGATTTTAAGGTGAACCCCACACCAAAAAAAAAAACATGGCGCGGGGCCCCTCAAAATCTATACCAGACCCTTATCCGAATTTGTAGCCCGACAGGCCAGGAAAGGAGGGGAGTAAGCGCCCCCACTTCCTCTCAATATGGAGGGGGCACTTTGCTGGGGGGGAACGCCCCCAGCAAAGTATCTTGTCCCCATGTTGATGAGGACAAGGGCCTCTTCTCTACAACACTCCTGGTGGTTGTGGGGGGTAGCATATCGGAATGTGGAAGCCCCCTTTTACAAAGGGGACCCCAGATCCTGGCCCCTTCCATGTGAATTAGTATTCTCATTCACCAAAAAATATCAAAAGTAAATATAACACAAACAGTTTTTGGCAAGTTCTTTAATAAAAAAAAAATTAAACAAAAATATAATCCAAAGAAAATCCATCATCAATCCTGATGAACACTGGCCACCGACCCAAGCAGTAAAGAAAACTTTCACGATCATTCCAGTTGCTTGTCAACCGCCAGATGAGAGAGACGCTCCCCCCCACCACTAAGTAAACAAAGGGGTCAGGCTTTGGGTGAAAGGTCTTACAGTGTTGGGATTCCATCCTGCTCTGTTACAGGGTTTTGGGAATGTTGGCCTTGTTGCTGTGTTGCCCACCCCCATGTTCAGTGCTTTGGGATGTTCCAAGTAGTTATGTATACAGTTGCAAGAAAAAGTATGTGAACCCCTTGGGATTACGTGGAGTTTTGCATGAATTGGGCATAAAATGTGCTCTGAACGTCATCTAAGTCACAACAATAGAAGAACACAGTCTGCTGAACATAATACTACACAAACATTAGATGTTGCCATGGTTTAATTGCACATAACATGTAAACATTCACAGTGCAGGGAGGAAAAAGTATGTGAGGGCCTAGCTTAATGACTTCTCCCAGAGCTAATTGGAGCCAGGAGTGAGCCAACCTTGACTCCAATCAGTGTGATGATATTGGATGTGTTGCTGACAGCTGTCCTGCCCTTAAAAACACACACACCTGTTTTGGGTTTACTAGTTTCAAGAAGCACTGTCTGATGTGAACCATGCCTCGCAGAATAGAGCTCTCAGAAGACCTACGATCAAGAATTGTTGACTTGCATGAAGCTGGAAAGGGTTACAAAAGTATCTCCAAAAGCCTTGATGTTCATGTGTCCACGGTAAGACAGACTGTCTACAAATGGAGAAAGTTTAGCACTGTTGCTACTCTCCCTAGGCGCGGTCATCCTGTAAAAATGACTGCAAGAGCACAGCGCAGAATACTGCATGAGGTAAAGAAAAATCCCAGAGTGTCAGCTAAAGACCTACAGAAATCTCTGGCACATGCTAACATTTTTGTTGACACATCTACAATAAGGAAAACATTAAACAAGAATGGAGTACATGGGAGGACACCACGGAGGAAGCCATTGCTGTCCAAAAAGAATATTGCAGCACGTTTGAAGTTTGCAAAAGAGCACCTGGATGTTCTACAGCACTACTGGCAAAATATACTGTGGACAGATGAAACCAAGATTGAGTTGTTTGGGAAGAACACACAACACTATATGTGGAGAAAAAAAGGCACAGCACACCAACATCAAAACCTCATCCCCACTGTAAAACATGGCGGAGGGAGCATCATGGTTTGGGGCTGCTTTGCTGCCTCAGGGCCTGGACGGATTGTTGTCATTGATGGGAAAATGAATTCCAGAGTTTATCAAGACATTTTGCAGGAAAAATGTACGACCATCTGTCCACCAACTGAAGCTCCGCAGAGGATGGGTGATGCAATAGGGCAATGACCCAAAGCATACAAGTAATTCAACAAAACAATGGCTGCAACAGCACAGAATACGCCTTCTGGAGTGGCCCAGTTAGAGTCCTGACCTCAACTCGATTGAAATGCTGTGGCATGACCTTAAGAGAGCGATTCACACCAGACATCCCAAGAATATATTATAATATTGCTACACTGAAACAGTTTTGTGAAGAGGAATTACTCCAGATTGTTGTGCAGGTCTGATCTGCAACTACAGGAAATGTTTGGTTGAGGTTATTGCTGCCAAAGGAGGGTCAACCAGTTATTAAGTCCAAAGGTTCACATACCTTTTCCTCCCTGCACTGTGAATGTTTACATGTTATGTGCAATTAAACCATGGCAACATCTAATGTTTGTGTAGTATTATGTTCAGCAGACTGTGTTCTTCTATTGTTGTGACTTAGATGACGTTCAGAGCACATTTTATGCCCAATTCATGCAAAACTCCACGTAATCCCAAGGGGTTCACATACTTTTTCTTGCAACTGTATGTAGTCCTGTGTCCTGTGATGTGCAATTAAGGAATTACGATTTTTGGTTTACCTGCAAAATCCTCTTTTTGGTGTATGCAGGATGCAGAGATTCCTCTCTTGCTTGTATTCCTTGCTTGACTGAGCCTTAGCTGAGCTGGGAGGGGTTATGCTAGAGAAGGGATCCCTGCCTTTTTTTCCAGTGCCCATTAACCTGAAGGTGGCAGCACAACCCAAGTACTCAGGTATGTGAAGTCCTCCGTTTCCTGCGATGTACTCTGCCCACCAATATTCTTACTATCTAATAGAAGCTCTATCTGATCTGAACTGAAATTCGTAAGTGGTGGGACAGTGGAGCAGGTGGTACAGCTTATCTCCCATGTCAAAGAATTGGTTGCTTTGCAAATCTAATGTGTCAGTGGGCCACAGAAGAGACTTTTAAAGGTAAGAACAACAGCATGCACTTTGTGGTGTCTACTCTTTCAAATGACTTTTGGTTTTTCAACTTTAGCAAGGCTAACAGGTTCACTTTAAAGCTGAAGTCCAGGAAACCTGAAAACTCTCCCTTGAGATGGGGTTGTGCCCACACTGCAAGTGTCAATGTCTTATTTAGGTCTAGGGGACATGGAAAAGCACTTTTACTTGCCCAATACTTGGCTCCTGAAGGCTTCTCCATGCTTCTAGACCAGTTCCTGCAGCTTTTTCTTCCCTATGTTCTGGTGGTCTAGGGGCTTGACACCACCAAGACTGATACAGGTTCTGCAGCCCTGCTGTAGATGTGAGGACACAGAGGGACAGTCCACCACTGAAGCATGGTAAGTCCCCTCACCACCAATGATGTTATCAGTTGATAACAAGGATGTTTGCTTTGGAAGAATAAACCACCTCTAACGTTGGGTGTCCTACATGCGTGGATGTTGCTGCATTATGTAAAACTGTTAGTTTAGGGTTTTTCTTACATTTTAGAATAAGGTGCCTCGAGATTGTGCATAATTTTAAAGGGTGTCTTGACTGAGAAACACTTCTCTAGACCAGGCTCTCAACCAGTGTTCCATGGAACCCTAGGATTCCTCCAAATGTTGCTAGGGGTTCCTTGAGGAATGAGCAGTGTCTGCCTCTGATATACGTTCTCACTGATACCACTGATATTTTTAGCTATCTATAAGGGGGTAATTCTTCCCAATATCCACAAGTGTAAGGAGCATTGTTCCAAGGGTTCATCACACTAATGCATCATTAGCAGGGGTTCAATGAGACCTAATAGATATTTTAAGAGTTCCTCTGTGTTGAAAAGGTTGAGAAAGGCTGCCCTAGACTAAGGTTCCATTCACTAGTCCAAAAAAATGGCCACTGCCCCAATCTATAACTGGCCTTCACAGCAAGGAGCACATGGAAGAGCGATGCATTTCAAACAATAAAAGAGAAAAATTCCCAGCTGAACTTGCCAACCAGCTTGTGAACAAACCAAATTGTCCTGTCTAACAGTATGCATTAAAAACAGGGGTTTAGTTAGCACACATTTGAAAATACATGCGTAAGCTGCAGAGCCTCTTCACTGCACCCCTTCCATGTGCTCAGGGAATCAGTAATGATGTGATGGATTGTGGGTGCATTGCATGCCAAGAGTAATGGTCATAGTAAGAACTAGAGCCTGGTTTAATGGAGAACATCATAATATATGTGTGACAGATACAGCTTTATGTATGCTAGATGTAATGGGGGCAATGTGTATATTTAGTTCTTTATAAAAAAAAAAAAAAAGCATATCCATGGATCCCAGCCAAATATAATGCCAGTCTGTCAGCACCTGTGGTAGCGAGTTCTTGTTGATACTCAACTTGGGGTTCCCCAGGGCGCAGAGTCTAAGCCCCAGCCTGCTTCTTCACCAGAGCCCCTGATGGTGGGGATGGACTTACAGCAAGCTGGGACCAGGTCACAGCCCCCAAGTACACCCAGCTGAGGTTGAAGAGACCAATTGCAGGAGCAGAGTATAATGGGAGGAGACAAGCAGAATCCAGTAGGCTAGCCAAGGTCAGGACAGGCAGAAACCAAGCAAGGTCAGAGTACAAAGCCAGGATTGGTACACAAGTAATCAATGTAGGCTTCAGCCAGCCGCAGCACACCAACAACTAGGCAGCTGCTCAGGCAGTATGGCCTAGTCTGAGCATGTATTATATAGGCAGGCAGACAAGGAGGCGGCCCAGGAAGTGATGGAAGGGAAGGAAATAAAACCCAGAGGACAGCAGATGACACCCATAGGTGAGCATAGACAAACACATGAGAAGGGATTAGGCCCAGGCCTGCAGCAAGGAGGTAAGAACACAAACAAGAAACTGCAGGCTAACTTGTGACACAGCCCATTATAATGGAGCAGAATATAAAATTATGCTATTTTTGATTTGGCCCATCATGAAGTGTGAAGGGCAGTGCTGCCAAAGGAGGAGTATAACCAGCACTCCCATACTGGGCCCAGGCCCCAATGGGTCAGTAGAGGCTGCCTGTGGGTTAGGGTTGCCACCTTATCCCTTTAAAACTACACACATATGAATTACACAGGTTCTGTGGTTAATTAAAGTGGCAATTAATCTCACTTAGTTCCTTATCTGCATTAAATTGACCTCAGAACCTAGAATTAATATGTGTTTGATTTTAAAGGAATGAGGTGGCAATCCTACTGAGGGTGGCTGGCAAGATGGGCACTGTTGTGTAAGATGTCCAAGGCTCCATGATTTCTAATCATGGCAGCAGTGGCATGCTGGGGGGTGGCATTTAATGAGCAGCAGACTACACATGCTGCATTTTTACCTTCAACACATCCCTCCTAACTATGTATGCATATCTTAGTGCCTTTTATGTGAAATTTGTTTGACATATGTTTATTTTGCCTTTATACCTTGAATGTCTGCCTCTTGTTCTCATAGCCTGTGACCAGTTGTTTGAGGACAACTAATCATGGCATGATTTCAGAATGTGGTTTAAAGTGGATGTGTTCAGGAGGATGTCCATGGATTTTATTTTGAAAATCCGATAACCATACCCCAGGAGATGTGTCCATGGCAGCCTTGTTCACATGATGTGGGTTGAAACATCTAATGTCAATCAACCTGGATGAGTACCACCAGCGCTGGATGGAGTGGTGAGTCTGCAAGTGGACAGTTCTGGCGACAAAGAATTTTGCAAGAGCTGCTGTTTTTAAGTTTGAATCAAGTCAGGCATTTTATTTAAAGAAAAAATAAACCAAAGAGTTCCTCTTTGTAGGAAACATAGCATGGGAAATATCTGTAAGCAGCCATTGTTGACCTTTCCTTGTGAAAATGCTAGTTTCTTCACTGGCATGCTGATTCTTGGGTTTCATTACTGTCTGAATTGCTGGAACTATTAGGGGTTCTTGCTTATTTCAGGTCTGTGTGGCTCACAACAAATGAAACCAGATACAGCCTGGAAAATAGCATTTTCAAAAGGAGTCCAGCAAGGGCAACCCATGTGTTTCTCTTTAATGACAGGTATACTTCACAACGAACCTGTCAGATTTGCTTTCTTCTTCACAATAAGGCTCCATGCACACTAGCTTAAAAATAAGCTCCTAGCAACTACTTATGAGCGCTTTTTTCTTTTTTTTTTCTGCCCCTTCAAGCAAATAGTCTTATCCTATGTGTCCATGCAGATTATTGTAGTCTAGAAGTGTTTTTGAAGCTTCAGCTTCTAGGAACAGAAAACGTGCTTTTGGGAGCATTTTGCCGGCATAAACGCTGAATGCTCCTAAACACGAACTGCTGCTAAAAGTCGGTTACCAGCGTTTTATTTCCTAAGTGGTGCCCACCGGTGTCCTTAATAACCAGTGAATAGTTGGTTCTCAAGCATGTTGGCAAACTGTCCTTAACAACAAATAACTCGTCAACTGTTAGTAGGACTCCCCACTTACAACTGAATGGAAACAAAAGAATTTCTGGCAATGAAAATTTAGGGGAAAAAAAAGCAGTGTGGGTTCCCCCCAAACCCATACCTGACCCTTATCCGAGCATGCAGCGTGGCAGGCCAGGAAAGGGGGGGACGAGTGAGAGCCCTCCCCCATCCCCTGCACCATACCAAGCCACATGCCTTTAACATAGGGGGTGTGCTTTGGGGTAGGGGCGCTCCTCACCAAAGCACCTCATCTCCATGTTGATGGGGACAAGGGCCTCTTCACCACAAACATGGCCGGTGGTTCTGGGGGTCTGTGGGTAGGGGGCTTATTGGAATCACCAAAAAAGTGTCAAAAATAAATAAAAACAGGAACAGTTTTTGACAAGTCCTTTTATTAAAGTAAAAAAAAAAGAATGTCCCCCAAAGTAAATCCAGCATCAATCAAGCTGAATGCCGCTGACACAAAAAAAAGTCTGCAGTTGACACTGGTTTCCTATGTCTGACAGCTCTGCCACTCTGGGTCAAATGAGTAGGGGATACAATTTTTGTGAATGAGTAGGGGGTAGAATGAACCCTGTACTCCTACACATAGGGGAGGGGCTAGAATCTGGGGGTCTCCTTGTTAAAGGGGGCTTCCAGATTCCGATAAGCTCCCCCCCCCCCCCCCCCCCAACCACTGCCCAGGGTTGTGGGGAAGAAGTCCTTGTCCCCATCAACTACCCCAGAGCGCCCTCCCCATGTGGCCATGGTATGGATTTTGGTGGAGGGACCCCCTCACCATTTTTCTTTTCCTTTTTTATATTTAGGCATGGCGTTCCCCTCAAAATCCATAACAATCCTAAGGGTGGGGGGACCCCACACCAATTTATTTTTTGACATTTTGGTGTGGGGTTCCCCACTGGTTTTTTTTTTTTTTTTTCCCTCAAATTTTAACCACTCCCCCCCCCCCTTTCCTGACCAGGCCATTTTCTTGCAATACGGCACTTGAACTGAGAATTGCATGGTCATGCAACACTGCACCCAAATTAAATTTACTTCCTCTTTTTTTCCCACGAATTGAGATTTCTTTCGGTGGTATTTGATTGCTGTGCGTTTTTTATTTTTTGCACTATAAACAAAAAAGGCCGAAAAAAAACCCCTATATTTTTTACTTTTTGCTATTAAACATGTTCAGTAAAAATTTAAAATAAATTTCGTCCTAAATTTAGGCCAAAATGTATTCTGCTACATGTCTTTGCTAAAAAAAAAAAATCCCAATACGTGTAAATTAATTGGTTTACATGAAAGTTATAGCGTTTACAAATGGCGGTATATATATACTGGAATTTTGTTTTTATACTAGTAATAGCAGCAATTAGCGACCTATAGCAGGACTGTGGGACTCCTACAGGCATTCTGACACTAGGTGGGAACTAACTGCCACTGGAATTTTTTTTTTTTCTCTTTCACTAGTAATGGCAGTGATCAACAACTTATAGCGGGACTGCGGCGGGCATTCTGATACTGGGGAGGGAAACTGATTTGGTGTCACTGACATCCTCAGTGACACCAATACAGTGATCAGTGCTAATGAAAATCACTGACACTGTACTAATGGCACTGGGCAGGAAGGGATTAATGTGGGGTGATCAAAGGGTTAACTGTGTGCTGTTTTACTATGGGGACTGTGTGCTGTCTCACTGTAAGCACACTGCTTTGTATCTGCTATGCAGAGGCATACAAAGCAGTGTGCAGGAGCTGACGGGAGAGATCTGTATTGTTTACACACAGGTCTCTCCCCCGTCGGCTATCTCGGAGATTGCTGGGTGCTGGCGGGGAATCGCTGTCCCTCTGAAGTCAGTCATCACTCCACTATCACAATCACTAAATGACTGCTCACCAGTCTGTATAGAGTTGCACCCTGGCAGGCAAGCCAGTGAATTGTCACTAGCAAGGGAAATTTTGCATTGTTCGAGGTCAGTGAAGGAGCAATTCCACAAAGGTAAGTAGATCTTTGACTCTGTGGCTGGCGATTTGTTGCTGGTTGCAGACTCACCCGTGTGACATTAGCTTTACTTATTGCTATGTGAATAAATGACTTGCCATGTTTAAAGCTGAACTTTGGGATAAGCAAATCTATTCTAAGTACAAGTGTCATGTGTATTTATACTTGAATCTGGGTGTATCTTGGGTATTTCACCCAGATCTGAGCAGTAACCCAGTGTAAAACGTTGCCCTCCTACAACTCTTCTGAGTATATGCTTTGTGCAACGCAGTGATGTCACTGCTACTTTTACAATGTAATATCTGGGTTAGCAAAGGAAGTGGATGCACAAAGTGTATTTATATCCTTTATGGCCATTAAGCAATATATTTAAATTAACGTTTTTGTGACTGGAGATCCGCTTATGCATGGTGTTGTGACAGCATCTCATGAAGAACCTATGATTACATGAACAAATTGGGGTGTGAAAGTGGGACTGTGTATATAACATAAGTTCACTGAACCCCTGAGGTATAATCAAACACAAATATGTATAAAAATTGCATAGTTTATTAAATTGACATACGTTGCCTTGAAAAAGTATTCGTACCCCTTGAAATTTTCCACATTTTGGCATGTTACAACTAAAAACATAAATGTATTTTATTGGGATTTTATGTGACAGACCAACACAAAGTGGCACATAATTGTGAAGTGGAAGGAGAATGATAAATGGTTTTCAAAATATTTTACAAATATCTGAAACGTGTGTATTTGTATTCAGCCCCCATTTGTATTCAGCCCCCAAGGCACTGTTAAAAATAACCATCTCTAGGTACAAACCTCTTTCTTGGATATAAAATGTGTCTAATAACATAGGTTGATGTGTTTTGGTGGTGTTCCCACTGCTTCAGGACCCACAAATCGTTTACTTGAAAATACACATACTCAAACCTGAAATCTCTCTAAAATAGAGAAAAGAGAATCCCAATGAAAAAAGAGGGGAAAAGAGAATATTTTTGAACGTTAAACAAATCCTATACATATATTTAAAAAAAGACCCTGTCTATATGCCAGTGAGATCAAATAGTTTATATATAAGCCATATATACACTGCTCCAAAAAAGTAAAGGAACACTTTTTAATCAGTGTATAGCACCAAGTCCATGAAACTCCTGGGAGATTGAGTTGGTCAGTTAAGTAGCAAAGGGGGCTATTAATCAGTTTCAGCTGCTTTGGTGGTAATGAAAATAACAGGTGCACTAGATGGGCAACAGTGAGATGACCCCTAAAACAGGAATGGTTTCACAGGTGGAGGCCACTGACATTTTTTCCCTACTCATCTTTTCTGACTGTTTTTCACTAATTTTGCATTTGGCTGGGATCAGTGTGACTACTGGTAGCATGAGGAAATACCTGGACCCTATAGAGGTTGCGCAGGCAGTCCATCTCCTCTAGGATGGCACATCAATACGTGCCATTGCCAGGTTTGCTGTGTCTCCCAGGACAGTTTCAAGAGCATGGAGGAGATTCCAGGAGACAGGCAGTTACTCTAGGAGAGCTGGACAGGGCCATAGAAGGTCCTTAACCCATCAGCAGGACCGTTATCTGCTCCTTTGTGCAAGGAGGAACAGGATGAGCACTGCCAGAGCCCTACAAAATGACCTCCAGCAGGCCAATGGTGTGAATATCTCTGACCAAACAATCAGAAACAGACTTCATGAGGGTGGCCTCAGGGCCCGACTCCCTTTAGTGGGCCCCATGCTCACTGTCTGGCACCATAGAGCTCGATTGCTATTGAACACCAGAATTTTCAGGTCCACCACTGGCACCCTATGTTTTCCCAGATGACAGCAGGATCACCCTCAGCACATGTGACACATGAAAGGGTCTGGAGAAGCCATGGAGAACGTTATGCCACCTGTAACATTATCCAGCATGAGCATTTTGGTGGTGGGTCAGTGATGGTCTGGGGAGGCATATCCATGGAGGGATGCACAGACCTCTACAGGTTAGACAATGGCATCCTGACTGCCATTAGGTATCGGGATGAAAACCTTGGACCCATTGTCAGACCCTACACTAGTGCAGTGGGTCCTGGGTTCCTCCTGGTGCACGACAATGCCCGTCCTCATGTGGCGAGGGTATGCAGGCATTTCCTGGAGGATGAAAGAATTGATACCATTGAATGGCCCCCACGTTCACCTGACCAAAATCCAATAGAACACCTCTGGGATATCATGTTTCGGTCCATCCAACGCCGCCAGGTTGCACCTCAGACTGTCCAGGAGCTCAGTGATGCCCTGGTCCAGATCTGAGAGGAAATACCCCAGGACACCATCCGTCTCATTAGGAGCATGCCCCGATGTTGTCAGGCATGCATACAAGCACATGGGGGCATACAAACTAAACGGTACCATTTTGAGTTGCTGCATAGACATTTCAGCAAAATTGACTAGCCTGCTGTATCATTTTTCCCTTTGATTTTCGGGGTGTCTTTGATGGAAATTAAAATCAACCTACAGAGGACTGAATTCAAACAATGGGGCATCCTTACATTCCTAACACATCACCCAGTCCATATCAGTATAGATATCCAGCATGATATTTTTCCCATTGAAATCTGATGTGTTTTCAAAGTGTTCCTTTAATCTTTTTGAGCTGTGTATTATCAGACATACAATGTAACTATATACTGTGAACTGCTCTTACCCCTATGTGTTGGGGAGCAGGAACTCAGATGTAAGGACAGGTCTTAGGGTTTGTTCACACTTGTCTTCCCAAACACCCCTATAGCATTGAACAGGCATTTAATGAGCCTTGTATGGCCATTTTACAGTCATTACAAAATGCTTACCAAATGCCCTATGCGTGGTTTTGAGGCATTTTATAGGCGTTTACAAGCATTAAAACCGCAGCACAAACACCAATAATTAACTTAATGGTATTAACGCCCGCAAACACCTGCCAGATGTTTGAGGAGCATTACCATAGACTTGAATGGGAGGCATTAAAAGTCTGCAACTCCTCCTGACTGGACATGAGGCGTCAATTTTGATGTGATGCTGATGCTTCATTGTGAACAGCACTGTGTGCTGCCATGTGTATCATTTTCATAGGCGTTTTGAGGAGCATTAAAAATGCCCATCACATGCCTGCTTTCAATGCTAGTGTGAACTGAGCCTAAGGCCGGCCATACATGGGTCAAAAATCGACTGATTTTTCGTCTGAAAACTGGACCTAAGAAAAATCGGCTGATTTTAACTCTGTTGGAGGGTCAATGGCACTGGCCGATTTTCGTGGTTTCTCCCCTTTTCGGTGATTGGGCATGTTGGAAAATCTGTGAAAAACGACCGTTTTTTTTTTTTCCCAACTCGATGGTCAAATCGGACGATCGTTTTTCCGAAAAGAATATGGCAATGAGCTGTGGCCTGGAAGGAACAGAAGTTTTGCCTGTTATATGGGGTAAATTTTATGACTTGGTCGGCCGATTTACAAAATCAATGACTGCACCATTGGATTACCGAGAAAACTGTTTCTGATTTTTCAGATGAAAAATTGTTTGGAATTTGAACCATGTATGGCCTGCATACGGGTACAGATGGAATGTGTCACTTGCTGGCCCAAGGAAAATCACCCCTGAAGACATCAAGGCCCCAGAGCTAGAGAAGAGATTCTATGAAATATTCCTATAGCAGCAGAGATAAACAGAACGTTCTGAGGGCACATAAAGGAGAATATATTGATCATACAATCACTTTATATCCATAAGACACTTAGCCACAATATATTCATACCAAGTATGCGTTAATAGCTTGTTCATAGGACGCAATTAAATGGTGACAACATAGTTGATAGTAGATCTGAAAGATTGTGCAATCAGATTGCACGATGTGTGATGGCCACCAGTACAAATATTATTTATATATACAGTATTAATTGATTCATGTTTGGATTCTAGTTTAAATCTGGTAATGCTCTGATGTACTTATTAAATTGTCATGGTATATTTATGATCTGTAAAAGCAATTGTTCCACATAACCCCATCCTGCTATTTAAAGTGATTTCTTTCTGTGTGTATCACGCGATGTCGGTGATTTCATGTTCTCCACCTTCCCCCTTTTTTTAATATCCGTCTTCTAACTGTCAGCACCTCCCAAGGCCTATTTCACAAAGTCATTGCTCCTCCTTGTTCTGTAAAGTCCCTTCTTCTTTACTTTCACTTTCCCTTCAAAGCTGAAACGTCTAAAGTGTAAAAAGAACCGAGCAGACAGACGGTACCGGGATCTGTCCCTTCCTCCATCTACAATCTGATCCCTCTGCAGAAACAATGGCAGATATTCAACTGAAACAAGAAGCCATACAAAAGGTGAGAAGCCCAGGTTTATGTTTTAGTGTGTTCGTGTGATCCTACGTGTAGTGTGTTCGTGTGATCCTACGTGTAGTGTGTTCGTGTGATCCTACGTGTAGTGTGTTCGTGTGATCCTACGTGTAGTGTGTTCGTGTGATCCTACGTGTAGTGTGTTCGTGTGATCCTACGTGTATCTCTCCGACACATATATACATGTTTGTTTGAATTCTACGACACACGTAGCCTTCTCCACTTCTACATTTGTTTGAAAATACATATATACTAGTGTAACTTATTTTTGAAGGTCGGACATACAGAACTGAAATCTATTTGTAACATTAGTATATATGTATTTTCAAACAAATGTAAAAGTGGAGAAGGCTAGAGTGTTGTAGAATTCGGATTTCTGCATGATCAAATAATCAAAGTATCATATATGAACAGATCATTACATTAGATTACTAGAGACTGCAATCCTTTACACAAAAAATGCCACTATACACTGACGATGCATAACAGACAAAGCTCATTGTAAAGTACGAGTCGTGATCAGAGTGAGGCCTACGCTTTCATTTTGCTGGTTTTCCTTGTTCTATGTGCACAGTCAGAGAACAGACATGGCACTCACTACTATACTACAAGCTCTAACACATCCTATGAAACATAAAGCAAAAGAAAAATGGAAATATGAGCTGAAATTACATTCTAACAACTCCAACACATGTCACGCACAGATTAAATGACACACACGGAAGATTAAATATCCCTGAAAATCTCTTGTAGAGCAGTTTGTGTTTAATTCACACTTTTTTGGTTTCATGGAAGTAACCTGCAAAGCTTTAGGGGTCCCAGTTTGCTTGAAGTCCTCATGCACACTTGATGTATTTCACGCTGCTCCTCGGGGTATCTGGGGGGGATTTTTTTTCTGGCTCTACATGGTCCCAGTTTGCTCGAAGTCCTCATGCACACTTGATGTTTTTCTTGCTGCTCCTAGGGGTATCTGGAGGGGATTTTTTTTCTGGCTCTACATGGTCCTGCATGTTATAAAAGCATGAGCAAACGAATGCTGTAACTTCTGTGCTGGACGATGAGCTCCACAATGTCAGTAATCCCAAACAGAGTACTTTTTGGGGAGCTGTGTGCAAAGAAACAGAGGGCGCATGGTCCTAGTGTATTCCGTTCTAAAAATGAGATTTATTGAATAAAAAGTAGTATACTCACAAGAATAAAATCAAAGGTACGTCACAAAAACGACCGCATGGTCCAATCTCCCTAGATGCTGGCTGTAGGCCTCCAAGTAGCTGACATGTTTCGAGGCAGATCCTCTTCCTCAGAGCCAACTGAGGTCCTGCATGTTAGCCTGTGTATTCAAGGACCGTTTACAGGCAGGCGTGTTTAGTCCTCATGCACACTGGATGTTTTTACAGCGGCTATTTTTGGCTTTTTGTGTTTTTTGGGGTTTTTTTTTTCTACAGCTATTAAACTCCCCAGCATGTTATCCTATGTGTCCATGCACACAGACTGTAATCCAACATTTTTTTGGCTGGAGAAAAAAAACTAGAACTGGTGGGTTTCTAGAGGCATTTTTTAGCTGTAAAATGCTCTAAAGCTGAAAAACATGGTAAAACACTGCAAACCGGCGTTTTTGTACTTTTTTTTCTTTTGGTAAAAAAAAAAAAAAAAAAAACTCGGAAAACCGCCACTAAACGCTAATGCAAAAATGCCAAAAAAAGCTGTTTTTAACGTGATTTTACACAGCTATCGTTACCAGCGTTATCAAAACACCCGTGTGCATGGAGCCTAGAGGCAGGAAAAAATCCCCACTGAGTGCGTCCAGGAGTAGTGCCGTTTTTTGAGAACGCTTAATGAGCCTAAACGTGTCTAAATGCTAGGCATGTTTAGCATTAGTCTAAGTTAGCCTCGTTAACCAGTTGCCCCCCACCCTATAGCAGAAATACTGCCACAGGGCAGTAGGGCTGCGCAAACTCGCATCTCTGTGTGTGTGATTTGCATTTCTGGGTAGGGGCGCGCGCCACTCTACCCGTGCCACCATTGGTGGCTACGGATGGCAATCACCGAGTCCCGGCCAGAGATTCTCTGCCAATACCTGAGGAACACTGACAAGGGAGAGGCCTGTGTGTAAACAGCACAGGTCTCTCTCCTGCCAGCAATACCATGCTGCTGTGTATTTTTCTGCACAGCAGAGAAATACACAGCATGTTTCCCAAGTAAAACACACACAGCACATGGTTAACCCTTTGATCACCCCAGATGTTAACCCCTTCTTGCCCAGTGTCATTAGTAGAGTCAGTGCTTTTTATTAGCAGTGATCACTGTATTAGCATTATTGGGATGTCAGTGGTAGTTAGGAAAGTTGGCAAAACATCCAGTGTGCATGAGGCCTAAGTCTTTTTTTCACATAGGTGGCAGTAAAAAGAGGAGGCCGAGTCAAGTTTTTACTGCTCCCAGGCACTCACCTAAAGTCTAAAATACCGCTGGAGGAGGCTGTTCCCATGCCGCAGTTGTGATGCCTTGCATCATTGGTAGGATCGCCTCTTCAATGCCAATCAACAGCTGCTTAGCCGTATTAACTTTTCAGAGCAGAGGCTCTACTCCACCCTCTTACTGAATTTTGGTGTTCTTGTCCTGCTGGTTCTGGTCATTTTTTAAATTCAGGGCAGCTGTGCGAGGCTTCGCTCATGCAGTTGCAACATCCATTCAAAGAAATCTGTGAATGGAAAGACTACAAGTCCCATCTGCCACTGTGTCAAAGGAACTTGTAGATCTCAATGGAACATGAGTGCGTTAATGTCCTGATACTTCCTCCGGCCCCTGTAATGGAAGGTATGTACTTCCATACAGACGTGTGGCTGGAGGTGTAGTCTGCAGGTGCCTGTGCATTGTATCCATGATCAAAGTTGTAATGCTTTGCAGGCTCCATAAAATAAAATCACTATTTTTTAATCTATGTTGATCCATTTATGAATTTTTTGCAAAAGGTGGAATTATCCTTTAACGGGAGGTGGAGGTGAGAAGCTGGATACAGATATTTAAACCGTAAGAAGTCAGTGGTTGAGATCAGTGGCTTGGTTATAGCAGCTCTCACCAAAGTGGAGGCCCTAGAAAAAGGGGCCCTCAACTGGAGAAATAAAGCATGGGATTAGGAGTGATATTTGTAATGAGAAAGTTCACTGAATGTTATTTACAGCTGAACTGCCAATGTAACACAATCCCAGAGCCAAAAGAGACACCCCATTACCCCAATACATATGCGGTGTTCCTTGGGTTGGCTATGAAAAACATACTCCTTCCTAGTAAGTCTGTCACTCCACAGATGCGCACTGGGCCTTACGCTGCCAACTTCTCTTCTTAAAGTAGAACTATAGCCAAACCCTTTTTTTTTTTTTTTTTTTTTTTTTAATTTTGGATAGAGTAAGGGAAGCTTGTAACCCCTCCCATATTTTTCTATTCCCATCTGCATCCCATTGGGAAGATTTACCCTCTCTTCCTGTCCCATAGCCAAAACAGGAAGTGAGAAATCCCTGCAAATTAGGGGCTGGGATATTGGATTCCTATCGCCCGACGCCCGGGACATGTAGTTCCGGGCACGCCGAGCAGGTAGTTTCTTTCTACCTTTTTGTCCTGCTGCGGGCAAACTTCAGGGCTCACCTGTCAGGTGAAGCAATCAGCGGCAGCGCTGCCGCTGATTGCTTCCACACAGTGCCAGCCTCACCATGCACCCAGAGTGAGGTCTCCTGGGCTCTGCTTCCCATCTACAGGGCTGGCTCACTGTCGGCTAGAGGAGAGGGAGAAGAACGGACAAGTCCACTCCCCTCCCCTTCTTGTGCTGACCCAGAAGTGACGTTATGATCTCACTTCCGGGTCCCCATTGAGAGTTTGTAATGCAATCCCTGGGAAAGGGCAATCCCCAGTGGAGCAGAGGGGAGACATCCAGGGTCTTTTAGACCTTTGATGTCTCAGAGAACCTGTCACCAAAAATCATCACATAGAGGACTTTGTGTCCTATGTGATGGAAAAAAAGTTTTCATTTTTTTACAAAAAAAAAAAAAAAAAGAATTTACACCCAAGCACATACTATCCCCCCAAAAAATATTGAGGTCCCTCACATACGCATGTACAAACGAAAAAGCACACGCTGGGGTACCTACACATGAGACTGGCGGTTGCCATACACGTTACATATCGCCGCGCACGCCAGAATGAGAGCAAGAATTCTAGCCCCAGCCCACCTCCGTAACACTAAACTGGTGCCCTATAAGGAGCTTTAAAAGGGTTGACCTCTCTTCTTGGTTCTTGCCCAGCGCATGCACATTAGGGTGTAAATTGCCCCAAAAACTCCTGGGATGCTTAACACGTAAGAGTGGCAGAATTCCAGCTGGTAAAAAAAAAAAAAAATTGTCAAGAAAAAAAATTGTTACAGGAGGGGGGTGAAGGAGCAATTATATGTAAAGAAGAAAGACTGAAGGTCTGCTTTAAACCCAAGAGCACAATTTGAATATATTACATTTCATTAGTCATTGCATTCGCTTCCTTTTTTCTGTGTTTTTTTTCTTCCCCTAGAGCAGTTTCTCAATCAGGGTTCCATGGAACTATATGGTTCCTCCAGAGGTTGATAGGGGTTCCTTGAACAACGAGCAATTTCTGTCTCAGATAAGTTTCCACTGACAGCAGTGATCTTTTTAGCTATCTGTAAGAGGGTAATTCTTCCCAATGACACAAGTGTAAAGAGCATTCTTCCCACTGACCATCACACTGATGTACCATAGTTGTAGATAGAGTAATTTTTAGCAGGGGTTCCATGAGACCCGACAGTTATTTCAAGGGTTCCTCTGTGCTGAAACGTTTGAGAAAGGCTCCTCTAGAGTCTAGACCAGCAATGGGCAAACTACGGCCTGCGGGCCGTATACGGCCCGGTGGACCTTTTAATCCAGCCTGCGGAGCTAGGCTCCCGCTAGGCTCCTCTCACAGTCCGCCCTGAAGACCGGTGTAGCATGAAAATCTGTCTCCTATGAGGATCTGTCCCCCTCGACGTATCTGCGCATGTGCCGGAGATCGCCGATCGGCTGCTAATGCCTGAAACTGGCACATGCGCAGATACGTCGAGGGGGACAGATCCTCATAGGAGACAGATTTTCATGCTACACCGGAACGACGCAGAAACGCGGCGAGAGGAACGCGCGGAGCAAAGGGAAGTGAATTGACACAGGGGGGACTTGGGGACTTAATATGGGGGGATGAATTAATATGGGGGGATGAATTAATATGGGGGGATGAATTAATATGGGGGGATGAATTGCACTATGGGGGATTTATTACTATGGGGGAATATTACTATACTTACTATGGATGACACATACACATCATTCATCTACTCTTGGTCCGGCCCCCGGGTCCAATATATGAACCCATTGCGGCCCTCAAGTCAAAAAGTTTGCCCACCCCTGGTCTAGACGTTCATCAAGCAATGCTGCAAATAACACACTTCCCGTCCCTTGGTGGCTGTTATTTTTCCACTGTATCTCTGGAAGTAGCAACTGTTGCACCCAGGCAGGACTTCAAAACTTGGCTGCCTTTGTTCACTTCCATTACATAGGGGATGATTGAATTAGTTCACGGGACATAGATAAGATTGTTATGCCTTCAGTTCAGCTCACAGGAAGTGACACGGTTTCTGGCAAGATCAACAGGTTTTCTGTACCTGCTAAAAATGTTCTTAGCCTGCAAAATGAAAACTAATGCAGCTACCATATTGAAGGACTGATAAGCTGCAATATAATATAATTTTGTGTTTTTAGTTTAGTTATCTTGAAACAAACATTTTTACAAAGCTAACATTGGAAATAATAAATAATTTCAGTTAGCGATTGCTCATTAAGCTGGTCATACATTATACAATTTTCTTTTTTCTTTAGATTTACCAAAAACCATATAATTTGAGGTCAAACCTAAACCGTTTCATTTGTATCCAATTAGGCGGGCCCTTGCACTACATAGTTGAAGGTAAATCTAAAGGAAAGTGGGCAGAAATTGAACAGGAAATTGTATAGTGTATGGCCAGCCTAACGATTACATTGACCAGAGGCTATAGGAACTTATACATGACGAAACTCACTTTCATATGGCATTTCAAGGCTCACAGCATATAGACTAAGACTGGCCATACATTATACAATTTTCTTGAGACTTTTGTCTTAGATTTACCAAAAACCATATAATAGGAGGTCAAACCTAAACGACCCTTTCAGTTGTATCCAATTAGGCAGGCCCTTGCACTACTTAGTGAAAGGTAAATCTAAAGGAAATTGGCCATAAAATTGTATAGTGTATGGCCAGCCTCAGGCTGACCATACATTGTACAATTTTCTTGAGAATTTTGCTTTAGATTTACCAAAAACCATGAGGTCAAATTTAAACAACTCTTTCAATTGTATCCAGTTAGGCAAGCTCTTGCACTACATAGTAGGAGGTAAATCTAAAGGAAATTGGGCAGAAATTGTACAGAAAATTGTATAGTGTATGGCCAGCATTAGCCACGGGTGCTCAACCTTTTGAAGAGCGACGCTCACTTAAGTGATTTGGTAACCAGTCACAGGCCACAATGAAAGGAAGTGGTTCAAAATTTGTTTTTTTATTTTGAACAGCATATTGAACATTTTCCCCTTGCAGACGCGGAGTGGCAGCGGAAGGGAGAGGAGGAGAAGCCAGATTTCAGCAGTTCCAGGAGGAAAATGGAGAGGATTGGTTCCTGTATATGCAGCTCTTCCTGTCCTAGTGTAAAACCAAATGTGGTGGCGAGGCTGCATAGGCCACTGGAGCATTTGGAGAAGTTGCCATTGCGACTGCTGATGCTACACCAATGGTTGGGGGAGGGGGGTGGTGTAAAAACATGCCTCAAACATTGGGTTTTACCGCCCCCAAACCGCAAATGTAAACAAGCCCTATTATCCTTAGCCCCCTATAAGGCTACTTTCATACTGATGCGCTGCAGTTTAACTTCACCGTAGTGCACCTATGGCTTTCCCGTGGGTTAGCTGCACTTTGCACAACTCTGGCATGATATACTAGAAGTCTATGGCATTTTCAGAAAGTGCACCAAAGCGGCAGGATATAATAGAAGTCTATGGCTCAGTGCAGGTAACCGGTTAGAAAGCTGCAGGTGCACTGCGCAGCACCCGTGGATCAGTGTGAAAGCAGCCTAATAGTTATTAACCCTTTTATAGGTGCTAATATGCCCATTGCAAAAGCGCAGGGTATGTGTTTAATACATTGACCTTCGTTTCCTCTTCCAGCTTCTGCAGGCAGCGCTCTGTCTCCAGGCTGCTAGAAATATCCTAGGCAAAGTGCTTTTGGTGTCGCTTCACCTGGGACAGGAGTCGGTGCTACAGAGGAAGCATTCGCTAATGTGGCTCCTGCTCTCTGTGGCCACCTGTTTCCTATGCTGCCTGTGTCGGTTTGATGCCCTCTGATGCTCTGGGATGGCGGGTCAGCAAGCCCAGATCGCAATCAGTGGGTTGCTGACCCCAGGCATGCACTTCCCTGGTTTGAGGTTGAGGGCTGGACTAAGAAGGTGAATTGCTTAGGCCAATCACAATGCACTGTCAGAGCATTGATGTCACAAGGGGGCGGGGGTAACTGTCATCCCGGCGCAGCTGTCAGCGCGAGCCAGCGTCAAGAGCGGAGCCTTTTTTTTTTTTTTTTTTTTTTTTTTTTTTTTTTTCTTCTTTTTTTGGGTCGGTGGTGGTGGCGGGCATCTTGACTGATGCTGGATCTACTTTGGGAGACATTTTTTTACAATTTTTATTAAAGATCTTGTCTGTCATTTTTTTACTACACTTTTTTTCATGAATGGGTAGCAGTACCATGTACCGCATACTCATTCACATGGGGGGGCAGGATCTGGGGGCCCCCTTGTTAAAGGGGCTTCCAAATTCCGGTAAGCCCCCGCCCACAGACCCCCACAACCACCAGCCAGGGTTGTGGGGAAGAGGTCCTTGTCCCCATCAACATGGGGACAAGCTGCTTTGGGGGGAGGAGCCCCCCATCTTAAAGCACTCCTCCATGTTGAGGTTGTATGGCCTGGTATGGTTCAGTAGGGAAAGGGGGGGGCACTCACTCATCCCTCCCCTTTCCTGACCTGCCAGGCTACATGCTCAGATAAGGGTCTGGTATGGATTTTGGGGGGGACCCCACGCCATTAAAAAAAAAAATTTTGGTGTGGGGTTCCCCTCAAAATCCATACCAGATCTGAAGGGCTCAGATTGTTTGGAATGGGGGACCCCATGCCGTTTTTCTTAAAAAAAACAAAAAAAAAAAACAAAAAAATTGTCGGGCAATGCCAACAATTCTTTTGACAGCTGTCACCGGGGTTTTCACTACTAAAATACTGCATGACTTAATGGTATAACTCATGTGGTATTTTAGTAGCTAAACTGTATTTTACTGTATATTCAGATGTGGTAAGATACCACTCTGTAAATTGTACTTGTTCGAAGTTCGCGGTCAAACTTTTGGTATGTTCGACACTCTTCACTTCCTGTCAAATACCGTTTGAAAAGCAATCCCCCCCCCCCCCCCCCTTCCGGACAATGCTGGTGTAAACAAGACCTAAGAGCTTTGTAATGAATGTTGTTGATACCTTTTGACTAGGGGTTTAAAAAGATCACAGAATTATTTAAAATTATTATTATACAGGATTTATACAGCCAAACAGTTTACGCAGCGCAATACAATTTAATACAGGAGGAATCGGAGCTCTGCTCGTTAGAGCTTACAATCTAAGAGGGAGGGTCAAGAGATACAAAAGGTAGTAACTGGGTGGGTGGGCTAATGGAGAAAATACATGTACAGTTGTAAGGTGGAGGCAGGGTAGGCCTCTCAACAGATGAGTTTTCAGAGATAATCTAAAAGAGTAGGAGATTGGGGAAGGGAGGTGCAGAGGATCAGAGCTGCTCTGGAGAAGTCCTGGAGGTGAGCATAGGAGGAGGTGATAAGGGAGCTACAGAGCAGGAAGTCTTGAGAGGAACGAAGCGACCGTTTGGTTGGTATTTTGAGACAGTTAGTGATGTAGCCGGGGGTTGAGTTGTGGATGGCTCTATTAGCTGTGGTAAGTCATTCCACTGAAATCTACAGCACTTGAAGATTTTTTTTTTCCTTACAAACTGCTAATTTTGTCCAGGACTGGCTGGCCCAGCAAATGTAGACCAAAAGCTGTCTCCAAGAACCCAAACTTCTATTAACTTCTATTGCACGATCTGCAGGTTACTCTTGCAACAGTTGGTGTTAAAGTTCATACATCAACAGGCAGGAAGAGGTTGCATAATTATAATCTCCATAGGCGGAGTGCCAGAAAAATGCCTTTGTCAGAAAAGAACAGTAGATCAAAACTGTTTTTTTTTCCATTCAAGTTGAAGGCAAATACTGGGCTTTCGGGCACAATGTGTTGTGGAGCAATAAATCAAAATATAGTTGTTTGTTTGACCTTGGTAACAGTAGACATGTTGGAACAAACTCAAAACTCCGCTATTAAGAATTCTGGTGGAAACGGTATAGTTTGGAGTTGCTTTGCTACTTCAGGGCCTGGGTAGCTCTCAGTCATCGAGTCAACTGAATTCTGCATCATATCAAAGCTTGCTTAATGAGAATGTGAGGCGATCTATCCAATTGTTGAAGATCTTTTAGTATAATGATCCAAAGGACACTAGCAAAACTACCAAGGAATAGCTCACAGCAAATTAAAAGTTTATAGACTGGCCTAGTTAATGCCCGATTTGTATCCCTTTGAGAGTTTGTAGGAGAATTTAAAATGACAGTTCATGAAAGGAACCCCACAAACATCTGGCATGGAAAAATTACAAAGTCTTCAGAAACTGGTGGGCAGTTCTGTGAAACATCTGCAAACTGTTATTTTTGCTAAAGGGGGCAATGTCTGCTTCTGAGGTGAACTTACTCTTTTCTACAGTACACTATATCATCTGTTATATTTTTTAAAATGGTTGAAAAGGCATATTTTCCTTTGTTTTTATTACCTATGTATATTACCTTTCTCTGTAAGAATTGTTTGCCTGTTCAAATATGTAGAAAAAGTTCTTAAGTTCTAAAAAATCAATTTCTATGGGGTGTGCTTCCTTTGTCACAAGGCTGTACATACATGTATGTATTTGACTTTTATTCATATTTATATAGCATTGATATATGTACATGTATGTTATGATCTAGTTGTAGCACTACCACCTTAGAAGTCTCGAGTTTTGGGTCCTGCACAGCCAGGCAACTTATTTCCCTGCAGCCTTGCACTGCAGAGACAGTAAACAGTCCTTTTTTAAACTTTTTTTTTTTTTTTCTTTTTTTATTAAGCGGTTGATAACTTGGATGGGGATGAAGGATACATGGAATGGAATGAGGACAACTTCCTGGAACTATTTACAAGTGCTCAGATGGGTTTCTCTTTGGAGAGCTAGCCAGCCTCTCCTGATGTACCAGGAGAACTCCAGGCAGTTCTCCTCTATCCAGCTGTGTAGAGGAATCCCTGGATAAGGGTATCTAAAGTCTGCCGCCTTGAAGCAGTCAAGCTGGGGCTAGTTAGGTTTCCTGCCCAAATGCCCTCTCACCTACTCCAGTCCAGTGGGTGTGGAAGTACTTGCTGTCCCTCTTCTGCAAGCTGCAGGTTGGTAGCTGCCTTCAGGCCTTCTGTTGGGCTGGCTATTTCCTTAGCTCCACAGATTGTCCTCTCTCAGGGGGCTGTTGAGGTCCAGCTTTCCCTTTTTCCAGTCCTTCCTGGAGGCAGGCCCCTTCCCTGGGTCTCCTTCCAGGCTCCACACTCCAGCTCCTGCTCTCACATCTTCCACCTGAACTCTACTACCACTGAGCAGACTCAGTCACACTTTAGGGGCTGTCTTGACTCCATGCCAAGCGTCCTGCTTGGGGATTGGTCAGGATTCCTTAAGAGGGCTGACCAGCTCCTCCTCACCCCCGCCCACTGAGTTCTAGAGACTTCTCCAAGTCTCTAGATCAGGGGGAGGTTTCAGAGAGCTGATCTGCAGAGCATCTCAGCCCTGACCCAAATTTGACCCCTCTGATTATTTCTCCCAGCTGCTACTCTGCCTCCCAACTAAAAAATAATTAGCTAGCTCCCCTTGTCTAACTAGGAGGGTGCCACATAGTTATTAAAGACCAGGTAAAGACCAACATTTCATACTTTTTGTTGGGGGAATCCATGCTTCATACTGAATTTTTTTAGCCACAAGTTGTCATATAAAGAATGGTCTGTATTGCTCAATCAGGTTTAAGATGTTTGCCAGTTTAGCTTAGCCAGTCTCGACTGTTATTAAAAAAGGTAAAAACACTTCTTTCATAAAGTTCATACACATGAAGTCCATAGTAAAAAAAACAGAAAAAGATGTGCAGGTAGCTGCATGCACCACTATGAAATTAGTTTTCACCAGTATCCCCATTGTAAGCAGTTGCGAAGTGTTTGGTTCGCACCATTTCAGACCATAATATTGAGTTGGGCCCCATTAACACTTGTGTGGTACAGCAGCACGCATTATATTCAGAAGGCTCATTCAAATACCCTACAATTGACCTAAAAATGCACCTGCCCCATTGTTTGATAACGTAGCGCACCATGACGTATGATAGTATGTAGTGTTGCACTGCAGCACATGTCTTCTGGTAGCCCATCGCTTTAGTGTGGTGGGGTGCAACTTAAAATTAATGGCAGCACAAAGCACTGCCATATTGCAAATATGTGAAACTGGCCTTAAGGGCTAAGTCCATCTTTTACAAAAAAAAAGTTATAATAATGCACCCATAATAAAAAGGGTGCATTTATTATTTTTTGCATAGAAGCCAGAAAAGCATTTAAAGCACAATCTGTGGATCACTGGTGCAATCCTGTCTCCTGCAGACTTTCCATAGACAGGCCTTCGATTCAAACCTCCGCTCACAGGGCAGGAGGAAGTATCAATGGACAAGTGCGACAACATCACTGTGGTGGCAGATAGCACTTGTAGTCTTTCTTCTTTTTTTTTTTTTTCACAGATTTCTGTGAATGATGTGACTGGGCAAAGCCATACACAGCTGCATTGATTTTATATTTGACAGGAGACAGCAGGGAGAAGACCTCCCCCTTTATATAAAACGGTTGGCTTTTTTTGATGGGGGGGCTGCAGACTCTGACCATGCTTCATGTTACATCCCAAGTATGGATATAACATGAATCATGCTTAGATAAGTGGATTTAGCCATTAAACATGCATCAAACTGCATTTCATTATATTTTTTTTACCTAATTTAAATGCTACCATGGGAAAAAACAATGTCAAGCCATGTAATCTAATTTAATCAAACCATCTAATGAAGCTATCTATTACCATTTTGTTTTATTTTATAGGTGCAAGGATTCCAGAATCCGTTTTGTAAGGAGGTAAGAAAATATATTCAACATAATAAATAGTGAATTTTATTATAGTTGCAGAAAACTCAAATGCAACTATTTAATCTCAAATGCTATTTAGAGGTTACATGGGCTGGTAAGCATCTCAAAGGATACCTTTGAGAATACTGTAGAAGTATTGAATGTATTATTGCTGACTTAAAAAATCACTGGTCATACTGATCCCAGTTTCTTAACCAAGCCAATAACTTGGAACAAAAATGTGAGGTACATTGATGTGTTTTTGTGCTAGGGCAACCCCCACCATAGCACAGATTCATTTTTTTTCTTAATATATAAATGCGTTCAAGTGCCTTTTTAGAATGCAGCATGCGTGTTGAAAACTGTTTTGGCAAGTGTTAGGCTGCTTACACTTTTTTTTTTTTTTTTTTTTTTTTTTTTTTTTTTTTTTCCTTGATAGAACAAAGAAAAACACAAACATATATTCTTTTAAACCCTATGGGACTCTTCACACCATTGCACTGCGGGTGTGGTCTGTTTTGAAGAGTCCTGCATATTTCAACATCACACTAAAAATGCAGCTCCCCTTTGAAATGAATGGAAAGTGTGGGGAAAAAAAAAAGGCATCAAACACACCGTAGTTGCGCTTTTTGTTTTTTGTTTTTAGTGCTTTAAGTCATGTCCATGTTTCAGTTTAATGCTGAGAGTCAGACACCCAGAAATGCATCAAAAACGCATATGTGTTTTAAATTAATTTCTTCTCAATGGAGTAGTATGTATGCACCCTAAAGTCGGCTATAAACTGAGCGATTTTCTTGCCTGCAGTCACGGCTTGCAGGTAAGAAAATCACTTTATTTGCTCATTAACAGTCAGTTATCCTATTCTCCAGAGTTATTGTGGGGGGAAGCTGCTCCCGCTGGGAGCACTAGCAATATTCGTATGTAAAATCTGACGGGCTGGTTGTACTCAAGTTGATCGATCAATCAATTTGGGTACATTCAGCCTGCCCACACGTTCGAATCTCAACTGGTCCCTGCTGAACCTGAAGATTTGAACCGTCTATGGCTGACTTGACCAATCGATATGAATCAAGCATGGCGCACAGGGTGTGGGATAAAAGCAGAGGGGTCCTAACTGATATCTGGCATCAGGTCCTAGGAGTGTCAAGTTACTGAACAAGTTTGTCACTAACTTTTTTGCAAAGCACAAAGAAATGGCACTTTGTGCATTTCCAAAATTCAGTCCCTGACCGAACCCAGGTAAGCTTTTATTTGCTAGTGTAAACCTGCTAAAAGCAAAAAAGAATACTTAAGCTGGCTATACACCATCCACACAAACAAGGTGGTTGGAGGAATCTCCTGGTGGGGACATTGTGTTCTGTATATAAAGAGACAGTGTGCACAGGCCTAGTGCATTACCTTTTGAGTATTTTACTTTTTCTAAATCTAATTTTTAAAAGAGAAATAAAATCAAATGGAAAGCATGTCACAAGGGATGCAATGTGGTCCAAAACCCCTGAAGGTAGTCCGGGGGGGACTGTAGACCTCTGGATAGCTGGTGGCTGATGCGTTTTGAGGTTTTACCAGTCAGACTGGCTCCGAGGAAGAGGTACAACCTTGAAACGTGTCAGTACCAGCTATCCTGAGGTCTACAGTCCCCACCAGACCACCTTCAGGGGTTTTGGACCACATTGCATCCATTTTGTGACATACTTTCCATTTGATATTTCTCTTGTAAGCATTTTACTTATCAATAAGTCCATGTGCCCTCTTTTTGTCTTTTAAATACAGTTCTCTTTGGATTTCCCTGGTCCATTGAGGGCAGCAAGGCTTGCATTCTTTTCATACACATGTGGGGATATTGACATTGTGGAGTCCATTGTCCAGCACAGGAGCTCAGGCATTCGGTTGCTTTTCTTCCTACCACATTGTGTTCTGTATCCAGGCACTGTCAGAATACACTAATAAACAGCTGTGACTGATTGGCCACTAATTGATGAAGCATTTTCCACCTCTGCTGGACCTGCTGAACTTCAATCTGTGTATGCTGAGCTGTAATTATGGTGGCACAATATTCAGTTTCAGCCTCTCAGTTCCTTTGTATTTGATGCACATATGCTCAGCAGTGGCATTTTGACATCGGTTTGAGAAGCTTGAGATCATTTTGAATTCATTGCTGGTGACCTGCATTTCATGTCTGCTGATTTTGTCTTCCTAATAAACATGTTTGACATGGTAGAATAGGGCTCAGTGACATAGCAGCACAATCGTAGAATCAGTTATGTACTCAAGCCCTCATTTTTTCTTATTCTGGTTGTTAATAACGTTTCCAATTCCCTTATACAATTGTTTTCTATGTTGCTGTTACCAGGCGAATGAGCTGATCTCAGTAGGAATTCCACAGAAGATTGCTGACCTGGACAAGTTCCTCAGTGTAAGTTGGCTGTACCCAACACTATCATTTAGGCAAAGATGAAAGATTGGATGTCACCCTGGAAACACATTCTAAAGCACTTGTACCCATGTATGACCAAAGCTTGTGTATACCGTGCTGCATAACAGCTAATCAGTGTTCATAACTGTCTTACGAGGAAGGTTTGGTCTTGTACTCCTAGATACAAAGGAGCAAAATTGGCGTTTTAGGAGCTATGTCGACCACTCGGAACTCTTGCTTAATTTTTTCGAAAAATTAAAAGTAAAAGATGGTTGCTTGATATTGGCAACAATTCCAACGTTGGCTAATTTTAATGTGTCATCGACTAAGTACAGCTTTTTCACCATTTAGTGGCACTCCAACATCGCCAAGCATGTATGCTGCAGTCCCCAGTCACTTCTATAATTGCTCTTGCTACCCCATCACCCATATAAACTGTTCCTCTGACTTAAGATGCTTCAAGATAGATGTTCATGACTTCTGCTTTATCTCTTTAGTCTGCAGAGCTGAATGTTTCTGATTTGGCAACACTGCGAGCTGAACTTGATATACCAATACCAGACCCCGAAAAAGAGAAGGAAAAAGAAAAACAGGTAAGGTAATTATAACTCCTCTCTGATGTTGTACTATTTCTGCCATCCCTTTATAAACAAGAATTGACACAATACTTTGTCAGGTCATAGGATTATGGCTGATTAGGGTCATATAACCAAATTTTATTTGTAAGCCTTGTAGCCCACCCTCATCCAAATTAAAGGGGGATATTTACTGAATCTGGAGAGTGCAACATCTGGTGTGTAGAAAATAATTGTCCAGGTTTTATTGCCAAAGCCTAGTTGAACAAGCTTAAACGATAAGTTCACCTTTGGGAACCTGTTACATGTTCTGCCTGGTTTTTGGGTAGAACGCGTAACATGTTCCCACTATTGCAGCCTCTCCCCAATCCTCCGCCTCTAGTGACAGCAAACCAGGGAACTTCTCCCCTCATCCGCTGTCACAATCCTCATCATTCATTCACTGGGTTCTGTGAACAGGAAAACTACAACTACTGTCAGCTGTTGCAGCTAATCGCTTGTAGTTTTCAGTGAACTACCAGACTGCTGGTGAGCTCTCTAGGTAGTGCATCGCTTTTTTTTTTCCCCCCACTGTGTAACTATCTGCCTGAAGTATGAACAGACAGCTCTCATTGACAGTCTGCAG
Source organism: Staurois parvus (assembly GCF_062004578.1). NCBI lineage: Eukaryota > Metazoa > Chordata > Amphibia > Anura > Ranidae > Staurois > Staurois parvus. The sequence goes on along the minus strand of NW_028317989.1, from coordinate 139,370 downwards.
GAGCCCTGCATTGCACCTGTGATCTGCTGATCGTGGGTGCAATGCTTTACAGCAGAGCTCTCCAAACTGCAGCCCAAGGGCCAGATGTGTCCATCTGCTACCCTTTATCCGGCCCTTGGGGCACTATTCCTTCCACTGAGACCAACAATGGGGCAGTATTTCTTCCCATATAACCAATGACTGTGTACTACTCTTCCCACTAACACCAATTGTGGGGCACTACTACTCCTACTGACCAGCAACCCTGAGGCCATGTTTATTCTCACTGATGCTGGGGCCAGGACATTTTCTATCCTCACTGGCCCTAATCCGGCCCTCCTAAAGTCTGAAGGACAGTATACTGGCCCTTTTTTTGAAAAGTTTGGAGACTCCCGCTTTACAGGCTCCTAAAGAATGAATGCACTTTTTTTTTTTTTTAACCTGCAAAAAGATGTGCAATTATTAGGGGAACTTATCTTTGAAGTTAGAAGCTGATTGGCTACCATGCACAGCCGCACCAGATTCTGAGTGCTCCAGTTTTAGTAAATCTCCTCAAGTGTCAGAGTACAGGTGGGATAGGACATCTATTAAGTTTTTGTTTGTGTTCACCAATGGGGAGGTTCCATTACATTTACCTCCATCACAGGCGTGAGCTCTCACGCTCTGAGCTCAGAGCTACCACATCAGGGGGGAGAAAGCGCATGAGAGGTGAAGAGTATGGGAGACTGTGTGTGTATACATACTGTATTGCCAAACATATTGGGACACCTGCCTTTACACACACATGAACTTTAATGGCATTCCAGTCTTGGTCCGTAGGGTTCAATATTGAGTTGGCCCACCCTTTGCTGCTAAAACAGCTTCAACTCTTCTGGGAAGGCTGCCTACATGGTTTAGGAGTGTATCTATGGGAATGTTTGACCATTCTTCCAGAAAAGCATTTGTGAGGTCAGTCACTGATGTCAAATGAGAAGGCCTGGCTCGCAGTCTCCTCTCTAATTCATCCCAAAGGTGTTCTATCGGGTTGAAGTCAGGACTCTGTGCAAGCCAGTCAAGTTCCTCCACCCCAAACTCGCTCATCCATGCCTTGTCTTTATGGACCTTGCTTTGTGCACTGGTGTACAGTCATGTTGGAACAGGAAGGGACCATCCCCAAATTGTTCACACAAAGTTGGGAGCATGAAATTGTCCAAAATGTCTTGGTATGCTGATGCCTTAAGAGTTCCCGTCACTGAAAACCCCTAAAAAACAACCCCACACCATAATCCCCCCTCCACCAAACTTTACACTTGGCACAATGCAGTCAGGCACGTACTGTTCTCCTGGCAACTGCCAATCCCAGAGACATCCATCGGATTGCCAGACAGAAGCGTGATTGGTCACTCCAGAGAACGCGTCTCCACTGCTCTAGAGTTCAGTGGAGGCGTGCATTACACCACTGCATCTGGCAATATAGTGTATGTGTATATTTTTATATATAGAGATCTTTAGATAGATATCCATTTTAAGATGATGTAAACCCAACAATTCATATTCCTGATATGTGCCTGCTTTACCATGTACGTATATGAAAAAAAAAAATCCTGTTCTTTGTATTGCTTCCTTTGTGTGAAATCCCTGGTGTTCCTGCCAAGCCCTCTGCTTTCCTATTAAAAACTGACCACACTAACCAGTTCTCTAGCTATGCTAGTAGCTAGAGAACTGTTTTCCTTCAATGATCAGACTTGTGTTGACACACACACACACACGGAATTAGATCACTTCTAAAAAGGGAAAAGAGGTATTTACAATGTTTTTGTTTTTTTTTTTTTTTATATGTACACATACATGTTTTGACTTTCATTTCTATTTTTAAACTAAATGAGTTATTGTGCAAGGTGAGGGTTTACATACACGTTAAGGCAGGCCTTTCCTGCGCTACATAGTTGGTAGATCTAAAAGACTGTACATTATATTTTTTGATTAAGAGAGACAGACAAAGCACTATGGGAGTTAATTAACTCCTATTTTTTTATTTAGAAGAAAGAAAAAGACGAGAAAAAGAAAGATGATGAAGAGGATAAAGGTGATGAATATAGTTCTTTTGTTAATGTCTCACATATCATAAATCATATCTCATGTTTTATTACCATGTACATGTCCTTTTATTACTGCAAAATCTGTCAAATGACTTCAATGTACTGGAAAGCAATGTGTACAGTAACCCATAGCTACAATCAATCTTTTAATGCAAAGTACTGAAACTTGGCTGCTAGGAATCACTGCACTTTGTACCTTATCCATGACTTTATCACTAAATACTGTAAAATACTAACTAAACATCAGTATAAGGAACAAGTGAAGTTAGTGACTAACGGAAGAAATACATGTGGTGGACCACAGCAGCCAATCAAATTCTCGCTATCATTCTTCTATAAAGCATATATGATCGGTGTGGTGTGATGTAAATGTCTGAGACTATTATCTCTGCAGGTGAGGCTGGGAGGGAATAGAAAAATTAGAATTTTAGCCTGGGTTCTGTGCGAGTTCCGCACCAGGGGCGGACTGACCATTTGGAAACTCGGGCACTGCCCGAGGGCCTGGGGTCAGTAGGGGGCCCCATGAGATGCCCCTGGTACCTTTTTCATAGGCTTTGAGTTTGGGCAAGGACACGAGCCCCATGATCCCCTATTGCCCGGGGACCCCATGAGTTGTCAGTCTGCCCCTGTCCCGCACCACATCACAATCGCACCCCATTCATGCAAACCACTGCAGGTGTATATGTTAAGATAACACCCTGAAATCAGTCCACAAAACGTGGTGCGATGTGCAGAATCGGATTGCATACGTGTAAATACCCATGCGTTTTCTCTGCAAATGCCATACCACATCACAATCGCACCCCGTTAATGCGAACCGATGCGGGTGTGTATGTTAACACACCGCAATTGGTCCACAAAATGTGGTGCGATGTGCAGAATCTGATCACATGAATGTAAATACCCATGCGATCCAATTCTAGTACAGACCAAAAAAAGGGTCCTGCACCTTTTTTGGTGCGGTTGCAGTGTGATTTGAGCTATACAAAATGTATGACTCCAATCGCACCGCACACAATTCTCATGTGATTTGCATGGGAATGCAGTGCGAATCACGTGCGATATACCGCACAAGTGTGAGCTCGGCCTCCATTACTAAAATTTACCACTAAATTTGTATATAACCAAGTAAATGGTAAGCCAACAAGCATTAATACTGGAAACAAAACAGAAGTACAATTATCATTTCTTGATTACAAACCCGCAAGGCATAGTTCAGCCAATGGGTTAGTTATTTCTAATCACAGAATTATTAATTTCAAAAAAACGCATTATAAGAAAGGTTATACTTTGAATCCTATCAGCATCATGTATACATTTGATTAATATGTGATCACACCTCTCTCTTCAGGCCCTCCCTGTGGCCCCATAGCATGCAATGAGAAGATTACAAGTCTGCAAAGAAAAATCAAACATGAAATACAAGCACTGAAAGAAAACTTGAATATGGTGAGATGAAGGGCATACAAGTACAGCAGCAGGGAAATGTGAAATGATGGCTGGGAACTGGGTTTGGTGGATGAGAATGTGATGTCTAAAAATGCAAAAGGGAGAGTACTGAGATCAGCAATTCTATACTCTGTATTTCTTGTTCTTCTCAGGTTACCCTTTGGCTGCAACTTCAGATTCCTCAGATTGAGGACGGGAATAACTTTGGAGTTGCTGTTCAGGTGAGTTATGTGACTGCTGATGGATGGGGTCTGCACTTTACGTTGACCTAAACTAAGCAAGCCTCTTTCTTTTCCTAGGAAAAAGTGTTTGAACTGATGACAAATCTTAGGACCAAGTTAGATGCATCCCAAACCCAGATATCCAAGTGAGTGTTGTATCCAGGCAGCAATGACTGCTGTTCTTACATCGTCCAGATATTTCCAGTCTGATCTTATACATTTCTAATGTTCTCATTTAGGTATCTCTCTGATCGCGGTGATGCAGTGGCCAAAGCAGCAAAGAGTCCCCATGTGGTAAGAGCCTATATGCTTCCTAAAATCTGAAGCCCATGTCTACTCTGCACTGGTGATATAAACAGCAGATTTTTATTTTGCCAATGTGTTGAGGATTTGAGTTTAGCTACTGTTATGAGATACTGAGGCAACTGACATTGTGTGAAGAAAGCGAAGTCAAGGTTCCGATACATGTTAAGCCACCTGACATAACTGTGATATGACCATATCAGTATGTTTGAGTTCTAAATTAGGTGAAGGAGATTTTTAGGCCAATCTGGCACATATTCCCCATCTTAGCACTCTACATAGAGGTTCTGGGTGTGGATGTGCATACTGCACCTGTGTAAAGCTCAGTGCAGTTACCTTTGGCATGTTCTTATAGGTGTGCAATACAATCATCACTGAGGTCTACGTTTGCTGTGTGATAAAAAGCCAATGTTTTGCTGGCCTCATGTGTATTGACCATAACTAAAAAAAAAAACAAAACCACTGTCTAAACTCCTGCAGCAAAGGGTGGGATCCACCTGTCAAAATTACAGTTGGATCTCACTGATTATAGCATCATAAAGGCCACAAAGAACAAGGCCAGCATCCAATGTATTTGAATGTTCTATAAGATGTAACTTGCATGCCCACTGTTCCTAAATTGTTAGCCTTCTGAAAATGGTAGCTTCCTGGCTGTAGTGTTTTAGTGGCTTCGGGTCTTTCCTAATCACTGACAGGTATTCAGAACCGGAGTTCTAACTTCACTTTGATTCATGCAATGTATGCTCATGCTGGGAAAAAAGTACAGGTTTCCTTAACCACTTGCCTACAGGGCACTTATACCCCCTTCCTGCCCAGGCCAATTTCCAGCTTTCAGCGCTGTCACACTTTGAATGACAATTGCGTGGTCATGCAACATTGTACCCATATGAAATTTTTATCATTTTTTTGAGATAAAGCTTTCTTTTGGTGGTATTTAATCACCTCCTGGGATTTTTATTTTTTCTTAAACCAAAAACCACTGAAAATTTTGAAAAAACCCACGTTTTTTAGTTTGTTTTACAATTTTGTAAATGTGATTTTTCTCCACTGATGTGCGCTAATGAGGCTGCAGTGATGGGCATTGACAGGCATCACTGATACGTGGCACTGATGCGCAGCTCAGATGGGCACTGACAGGTGGCACTTCTGGGGCCACACTGATCATCAGTGCCCTGATGATTAGTGTACATGTCTGCTCCACGGAAAGCCGATTATCGGCTCTCCTCTCGAGCTGTCAGCGTGACAGCTCTTGAGGAGAGAAATGCCGATAACCGGCAATTCCGTGTTTTACATGTGATCAGCTGTGATTGGACACAGCTGATCACATGACCGAGCCGACATCTTCGGCTCTTTCCGTGATCCGCTGTGTCCTAGGGACACAGTGCACCGGCGATCGCCGCGCTCCCTGAGCCGCGCATGCACAGTGAGAATGGTAGGACGTCATATGACGTCCTATCAGAACGAGAGAACCACCTTGCGCCTGTCATTGTACTATAGGGCAGGCGGAAGGTGGTTAAAAGCTGAACCTGAAGTGGATATGAAATAATAAAAATTAAGTCGACCCAATAGTGATATTTCTGTTATGTTTAAACGTTCTGATATGTTTCATTAAACCACTTGACCGTTCCATCACTATTTTGGGAACTCTGTTGGTGTGCTTTGTACACCTGAGTTCTTGGGTCTTCACTCCTACTGTGGTTTTGTAAGGGTGTACTACTGTTCCTGCTAAATGTATTTCTGCTTTTAATGGAGGAAGAGCCAAAACACACAAAGGTAGGCAGGAACACTTAAAACTCCCAAGTTGACAGAAATAGCGACAGAGAGATCTAATTATGGCGTATCCAAGATACATTAGAAGCCAGTGGCTCAATGTGACTATATTTATAACTCCGCTAGTAACTTAATTTATCTTTATAATGGTACTCGTTGCCAATGTTTTTAATAGGAAAGAGATCATAAGATACTCTTGCCTAGAAAAGTGGCAGCCTTAAAGCGATACTAAATTATATCCTTATTTTCCAAAAACGACAAGCAGTGTGTGTTAGTTGTGGTCATGTGCACTGCTCTATGCACACTACAAATACCATAGTCCATAATTCCTAACTTATCTCGGGACCAAGGAAGAGAGGGTAGCTATGGTCCTATGTACAGTGGGACCACAGAGAATCCACCCTCTATTATGAAGTTGGATTACAGCAGCAAAAAAGATTTGGAGGGGGCTGAGAGGAGTAGAATGTACTTAAGTTAAAGCAGAGTTCCAGTCACACTCTAAAAATATAAGTCAGCAGCTACAAAAACTGCAGCTGCTGACTGTTAAAATACAGCCACTCGCATGTCTCTTGATCACACGGTGTCCTCCCCACAGCCCGTTTCACCAGCCATCCAGTGTTCCTGGTGCCGGCATCTTCAGTGTGGGCACCCAGCTGTGATAGCTTATGGCTTCACAGCCAGGTGCGCACTGCACATGTGCGAGTAGCGCTGTGCTTTGTGAATGGTCCTGCAGTCTTCTGGGACCTGTCACCTGTCCCAGAAGACTACAGGAAGGGAGGGGGGAGGACGACAACTTCCACTTCTGATTGCCAAGGCGATTGCAGCGGAAGGAAAAGCGGGTAGCTGTCAGTTTCAGGTACCCACTCGCCAAAGGTGTCAATCCTTAATGTGGAGCAGGGGACCAGTCTTTAAACTGGAACTTCCCCTTTTGGGTGGAGCTGCGCTTTAAGAACACATACCTGAATATTTTGTATTTTAAACTAGAGTTTAGTGACTTTTTAACTTTTAGTTTAGTGTACTCTTCAGACTGGCAGGGGTCTGGATCACAATATCCGAATAGAATAACAAGGTTTTTTGGCAAGTAAAATATTTCATATATCCGGTTCTATCTTGTACTTACTGTAAACGGAGAATACAAGAAGTCAAGTTAGTTTTAGTTTCCCCTTTAGCTCCAGCCTGATAGAAATTTCATGTTCCGGGGTGCTGAAAGGCACAGATTCGGAGTCGGGTGCAGGGGGGGGGGGCTAAGTGGTAGTGGTGCAGGGTGGCAAAAGGGATATCTGGGTGCATAGTGTCTAAGGTGCTAAGTTGTTCATAGGTCTCAATACAAAAGTTGTCTACTTGTAAGTTCGCAAGGTGGCTTCTCTGACACAGCACCACCAAATATGGTGTAGGATCTTTAGGACCTTGGTTCACATCTGTTGATCTTAGATAAGTACAAGGGGGTTTAGTTAGCATAGGGAAAGAGGTCACTAGGATTACGCTATTTGAAAGTATAGTTAGCTGTCGGGCCTCCTTCAAACTTGTGCATTGTGTTAATGTGCATTTTACTTTAATGGTAACACAAGGCGCATATATAGATATGTAGCCAAAAGTATTGGGACACCCCTCCAAATCATTGGATTCAGGTGTTCCAATCACCTCCATGGCCAGAATTGTATAAAATCAAGCACCTAGGCATGCAGACTGCTTCTACAAACATTTGTGAAAGAATGGGTCACTCTCAGGAGCTCAGTGAATTCAAGGATGGTACTGTGATAGGTTGAAATAAATCCATCTGTGAAATTTCCTTGCTACTAAATATTCCACGGTCAACTGTTGGTGGCTGAGTTGCTGTTTCCACTTTGTTATAATACCACTAAGTGGTAGGCCATGTAAAAATGACAGAGCAGAGTCAGCACATGCTGAAGCGCACAGCGTGCACAATTCACCAACTGTCTGCAGTCAATAGCTAAAGACCTCCAAACTTCGTGTGGCCCTCAGATTAGCACAACAGTGCATAGAGCGCTTCATGGAATGGGTTTCCATGGCCGAGCAGCTGCATCTAAGCCTTACATCAAGTGCAATGCAAAGCTTCAGATGCAGTGGTGTAAAGCACGCTGCCACTGGACTCGAGTGTTCTTTGGAGTGACGAATCACGCTTCTGTCTGGCAATCCAATCGACATGTCTTGGTTTGGCAGCTGCCAGAACAGTACTTACCTGACTTCATTTAGCCAAGTGTAAAGTTTGGTGGAGGGGGAATTATGGTATGGGGTTGTTTTTCAGGGGTTGGGCTTGGCCCCATAGTTCCAGTGAAGGGAACTCTTAAGGCTTTAGCATACCAAGACATTTTGGACAATTTCATGCTCCCAACTTTGTGGGAAGAGTTTGGGGATCGCTCCTTCCTGTTCCAACATGACTGTGTACCAGTGCACAAAGCAAGGTCCATAAAGACATGGATGAGCGAGTGAGGTGGAGGTACTTGACTGGCCTGCAGAGTCCTGACCTCAACCCAATAGAACACCTTTGGGATGAATTAGAGCGGAGACTGCGAGCCAGGCCTTCTCGTCCAACATCATGCCTGACCTCACAAATGTTCTTCTGGAAGAATGGTCAAACATTCCCATAAACAAACTCATAAACCTTGTGGACAGCCTTCCCAGAAGTTGATGTTGTTATAGCTGCAAAGGGTGGGTCAACTCAATACTGAACTCTACAGACTAAGACTGGAATGCCATTAAAGGTCACATGGATGTAAAGGCAGGCGTCCCAATACTTTTGCCAATATAGTTTGTATATGTATATCTTTGTCTACAATTCAGCTTATCCTTGTTTTCACAATTCAGTCACTAGTAGGCTGATAACACCAATTTCATAAAGGAATTTTTTTGAAAGATGCAACTGAAACTTAATGAAGTTGAAACATGGCTCTAAATGGGAACAGACATCACTCATCTAAATTGTTACCTAGTAAAATATCACTTTTCTAACCTCCGAGGTTTACGCTTTGTCCTATTCTCTTTGTAATATTTGTTCTCAATTTTTCTTTCAGGGCGATTACCGTGCTCTAGTTCAGCAGCTTGATGAATCGCAGTACTCTGAGCTCCGGATCACAGCTCTTGAAATAAGGAACTCCTATGTGAGTAGAAGAGGGGAGGGATTTCATCTGTCAATGAGAGGCTACATGTCTGTCTAGTACATAGCTGCTTGCTCTTCTAGGACACAGAAATGACAGCTGCTAAAAACCAGCTAGTGTCCTAATCTGTACTTTATTATCCCCATGATATAATAGTAGATTGTATTTCAAAGGGGTGACCTAGCGAACCACACTGACACCATGGGAAAGACATTCAGGAGTTAAAGAAGAAATGCACGGTGGTTTCCAGCTTAGGTTTTACATAGATGGTAGAAATTTGTGACATGCCTTTTATGTGAACATCTTATATTGGCTATTATTTGCGTTGCAACCACTCTAGCAAGATATGGCCTGAATTTTGGAGCCATTTCCAAACGGTTTACCTGAAAATTGCAAAAACTTTTGGATTCTGCTCCTTTTTTAGTGTCATTCAGCAGTTAAAAAGGAACTTCAGACAAGTCTTTTCTTCTAGTTGTGGCTAGCTTTACTCTTTCTGCCTTGAAGATCATCATCAGTGTAGGCAGTGAAGGGAAATCTAAACTTTTACCAGGACAGGGTTAAAGAAGTAAAACTTGGTATACATGAATACAGACTGTTTTTGAGGTTCAACCAGCAGGAGACACACATTGAAATTCAGCCAGTTCCTGCTGAACTGTCTGAATTTCAATGTGTATACCTGGCTTAAGATTTACCCTTATTTTGATTTATAAAGAATAGAGTTTATTAGGTTTTGATACACAACACAGGACGGTTACAAGGTACAAAACAGTAGAAAAGCTCAAAACGTGAGGGTTACAGCAGTAAAAGAAGACACTGCAATGCTGTTCCAAAACCATTAATTACTGAATATACCTTTAAGGATATCCAACCCGCTTTGTGGCCTGGAGGCCACACTTTGTAGCGGAACTCATAAAAAAAGTAGGGTGTGGGCTATGGGTGTTATGAGAGATGAAACCTGGGACACAGTCTATGGGTATGATCAGTGCCTGGACCGAGGAAAGAACAGTGAGCAGGGAGAAGATGGGAGATATAGAGGGCAAAACAATCAAGAAGGGAGGACTCACGACCAGGACCTCATCATGACTCCCAGCAGCACAATTGGCCTAGCTGGGAATGTCAGAAAAAAGGTTAAAGTTTGGCTGGTGTGGAAAAGTCGGTACAAGCATACCACCGTTGCACAAATTTATGATATAGCTCATGTAGGCTGGCAGTTATCTCCTCCATCCGCAATGGAATTAACAGCAATTAATGCAATTAAGTTCTTCCACCCATGCCCTAACGGTAGAGGTGGTTGTTGTCTTCCAATGTCTATGGATGAGTGCACATCCTGCAGAGAGAAGAAAATGGAGGGCAACCTTTTGAGTCCAGCAATGGACCCTGGTATTACAGAGAGAAGGGCTACCTCTGGGGTCTCCAGCCATGTTTGACTGGTGGTCAGTTTGGGAACAGATCCACCACAGATGCAGTAGGGTGCTCTTGGTTTCTCCACATCTCCAGGACTTAGTAATTGAGGGGATAATGTTATGCAGGAAGGCCAGACTCCTATATCACCTAGCAAGGAGTTTAAAGCTCCTTTCCTGGGTATGACTGGCGATACTCTGCTTAAAAGTCCAAAGACATGCTGGCAGGTTAATTGGCTCCTGCCTAAATTGGCCCTAGCATGTGTACTGTATGTGTGAATGTAAGCTACAGACCTTAGATTGTAAGCTCCCTAAAGGGCAGGGACTGATGTGAATACACAATATATATGTAAAGTGCTGCGTAAACTGTCAGCGCTATATAAATACCTGTAATAAAAAATTTTTACCTACTCGATCTAGATAAAAATGTGGGTTGGAGGTCCATTTATGTCTGTAATTTCATAATAAAGATTTGTTGTGAGATGGACACCCTGCCCTAAAGTCATAAAAAAGTAACTGCTTATAAAGTGCATGCACTCACCCCTTGGTGCCGCTATGCACTTTCTACCACTTCTTTTTTTTATTTATGACTTTATGCCCTCCCAGTCTGGTAATTCAACACTATGCACACTGCTGAGGAGCAGGACACTGCTTCCTTTGTACTGCGTGTCCTGGCTCTTTCCTGTGTTAGAGATAAATTATGAGCAAATAGTGCAGCAACTGATTTTCACAGTTCTGATTCAAAGAATAGGACTCAAACTGTAGGCTGAAAAGTGGATTTACTGCCGTTTTAGAACATTAAACTGTCATAAAGTAGCTTACTTTTCATTAGCCTCATTATAGTAAATTGCTGAAATCTGATTGGGAACTTGGGTCTTTACTTCAGTACACAAACTGTGGTTGCCTGTAGTTGGTATAAGCAGAGAAGAAGGCAATACATCAGTGCACATATGCAGATAGGTGGGTGCAAACCTAGTACTTCCTTCACTAATGTCTGCTGCTTTTCTAATGGAAATCTATTTTAAAGTCTCCCATTTCATACACATATAGGAAAACCTAGAGAAAATACTGCTTGTGGGACATTTTTGATAGTAGGAACAGCGGTACAGAAGACTGGCATACAGGTTCATCTGGGTGAAGGTCCAGTCCTTCAGCAATTTAATCCAGAGATGGAAAATCTACTTTTAGGGGTGTAGATTTATTTATTTTTTTTCTTTAACTACACTCCATGCAAAAATGGAGTACACAATTTAAATAAATATATGTAAGCTGTCTTAACTACAAAGCTTAGCCAGTCTTGTGTGATCTAGGCACCCCTGCCAGACAGCAAAGTTAGGACCTTGACATCCTGTGCAGTTAAGCACCACAGCGTGATCATGAATTTCCTTCTTCCTGATTTGGAAAAAGCAGCACATTGATCTGATAGTCCTAATCTGCTCAGTGTGCTGGCCCTCTTGCTCCCAGTATGAGCAATGGATCCTTGGGATTAAAGAAATTGAACTTAACTTCTATTCCTACCTGAATTCTGCCTTTAACACATTTTAAAGGATACATACACTTGTAGTTCAGGCTACAAGACCAAGGTCTCTATCTATACATTAAGCTGGCAGCTAAAGATAGTACACTAATATTTTAACCATAACCAGGTTATATGGAATTTTTTTTATACCGGCTTTAAATGAACAAATGTCTACAAATGAGTGTTTTTAAATGTGGCCCACTAACACTTTGATCTTCTCCCTAGGCCACAATATATGATGTCGTCAGCAAGAATTATAACAAGATAAAAAGACCACGTGGGGACACCAAGCGTCTCATTTACTAAACACAGCTTGCCTGCCTGCTTTTCTCTCTGGTGTAGCGAAGAAACATATTTTCTGTAAAATCCTCAAGCAGGATATGTGATTACTATTTCTACTGAAGAATAGTTTGATTTGGTGTTTGTCTTCTTTTAGTTCAAGGAAGCACATAAAGTAAATAAACGTTACTGCTTATGAAATAAATATATTTTGTCATAGTGATATCTGTTAGTATACCAACAGGACACATTTCTGAATTTGGACACAAATATTATAGTTGCATATTGGCTGAATGTACAAATGCTGTACAAACAAAAGATAATAATTTTATACATATAAATATATACATACAGCAGTTACAGGTATTTTCCCACAGCACTGGGTTAATACACTAAAGGAGTAGCAAACGTTCACTAAGCTTAGGCCAGCCATAGACGGCTCCCGGCTGAGATTTGAACTGTGTATAAGCAGGCTGAATGTACCAAGTTGATCAAACAATTTGGGTACAACCAGCCTGCAGGATTCACTTGTGACTATAGGTAGCTGCTGCTATAGCTGCTAGCAATAATCACTGTCTTCTCCTGCCCACCTCTCCTGCAGGGAGCATACAATTGCTTGGCAGGAGGGATTCTCCTGTCAGCTCTGTCTGTGTAGAGGGGGGAATTGTGCAAATTTCTTTTCTGCGCTGTCTATGGCCTGCCTTTGTAAAGATGGACTAACCTACAAAACAAAATTATATGTAGAGCTGGCTATACACTATTAGTTTTTCTTGTTCAGCCTGCGAGCCAACAGGCTGTCCCATCTACACAAGTGTGGTGAATGGAGGAGCCCTCCCTGCTGTGCCATTGTATTCTGACAACGGGACTCTCCACTGTCAGAATACGCTGATCAGCAGCTGCTGACTGAAAGTTTTCCAGCATGGCCGTTCGACAACAGTAGATCTAACGACTGACTTCTGTCGAACAGGGAGGGCCAACTACAGATGACATTGTCGTCGGTACCTACCAGACTATCTTGAGTTTCAATCCATCTGTACTTGCATTGGGAACTCAATGGGGGGAAAAGAGGATTTATTTTTTTTTTTCTCTTGCAGGATTAGATTTTGGAGGACAAATTTTCATATTTACTGAACTGAGTGACCATTCAGGGGTTTATTTACTAACCCTGAAGAGTGCAAAATCAGGCTCACTTCTGCATACAAACGAATCGGCTTTTAACCTGTTTGTTCAATTAAACTTCTGCATAGAAACCAATCAGCTTCCAGGTTTTATTGCCAAAGTGAGCCTAATTTTGCACTCTCCAGCTTTAGTAAATCCTTCAGTTTACAATGGGAACATTCTCTACATATTTAGTAAATTAACCCAGTGTATCTCTCCTTTTTACACGCTGCCGTTTGCTGCTGCAGACAGTCTTGCTATTTCCACATTCAGCGCTTGATTGGTCCAGTCAGCTCTAATGTCATCCAAGTGATTGTCAAAGTCAATCAATTGTTGGTAGGCTTTGGCTTGAAGAAGGTGTCTTGTAATACGTTGAGTTTCCTCCCAGTGACCCCACATTACCCTGCAGGAAAACAATGCAACTTGTAAATTTGGGCCACTGATAGAAAATTGAAGTAGCAGAACTTAATTTTCTAAGGCTACATTCACACCAGCAATTTAGGCCAGTGCAGACTAAAGTGCAGGAATCTTCTGACTCCAGCAACGACCCTGAGTAGCTAGATGTGGTCACCAGCCCCTTCACTAAAACAGGTCACTGGTGGCTGCAACTATTCACAACTCTCTGCACAGCCAGTGATTACCTGCAGTGATTGCTGCTGGATGCATTTTGGGTGCATCCAGCAGAGATCACTGTAGGTAATTGCTGGTTGTGTGGACAGCCACGAATACCTGCATTACAGTGAATGGGGCCAACTGCCAAATCTAGCTCCTCAGAGCTGAAACAAAAATCAAAGATTTTTTTGCCAATACAATTCACACCTGCCTAAATCACCAGTGTGAATGTAGCTTTACAGAATTGTTTCCAGTTAACATTTCATTACAAAACATTTATTTCAGTTAACCGTATGGAAAAACTTGTTGTTCATTTGGGACCAGGAGTTAAAGCTCACGTAATAAGACAATCTGCTGAGTGCTGTATTGTGCACATAATATGGAATAAGAAATGATCAGATTCAATGACTGTATATTGTACTAATATTTACTTTTTATTAAGATAGGCATTTACAGATGGATGTACTGTTCGTACATGCACATGTACTCTTATTAATACTATCTGTATTTTTAAATAGGAAAGTAGAAGTCAAATTCTACAATCTTAGCAGGTATTTCACAGATTGCCTTAGTTAAACTTTAAAGCAGTATTAAAACCAAAATTGTAATACACTGCTCAAAAAAATGAAAGGAACCCTTTTTAATCAGAATATAGCATAAAGTCCATTAACACCCCCCTCTGCTACTTAACTGACCAGATCAATATCCCAGGATTTTAATCAGTTTCAGCTGCTTTGGTGTTAATGAAATTACCAACAGGTGCACTACATGGGTAACAATGAGACGACCCCCAAAACAGAAATGGTTTTACATGTAAAGGCCACTGACTTTTTTTTTTTTTCCCCCTGTACTCCACTTTTCTGACTGTTTTTTGCTAGTTTTGCATTTGGCTAGGGTCAGTGTCACTACTGGTAGCATGAGGTGATACTTTGACCCTACAGAGGTTGCAGAGGCAGTCCAACTCCTCCAGGATGGCACATCAATACATGCCATTGCCAGAAGGTTTGCTGTGTCTCCCAGCACAGTCTCAAGAGCATGGAGGAGATTCAAGGAGACATGCAGTTACTCTGTTGGACAGGGCTGTAGAAGGTCCTTAACCCATCAGTAGGACTGGTATCTGCTACTATGCCCAAGAAGGAACGGGATGAGCACTGCCAGAGACCTAAAAAAATGACCTCCAGCAGACAACTGGTGTGAATGTCTCTGACCAAACAATTAGACACAGACTTCATGAGGGTGGCCTGAGGGCCCGATGTTCTCTAGTGGGCCCTGTGTTCACTGTCTGGCACCATAGAGCTTGATTGGCATTTGCAACTGAACACCAGAATTGGCAGGTCCACCACTGGTGCCCTGTGCTTTTCACAGATGAGAGCACGTTCACCCTGAGCACGTGAGAGATGTGAAGGGGTCTGGAGAAGCCATGGAGAACGTTATTCCACCTGTAACATTGTCCAGCATGACCGTTTTGGTGGTGGGTCAGTAATGGACTGGGAGGCATATCCATGGAGTGATGCACAGACCTCTACAGGCTAGACAATGGCACCCTGACTGCCATTAGGTATCGGGATGAAATCCTTGGACCCATTGTCAGATCCTGGTGCAGTGGGTCCTGGGTTCCTCCTGGCGCACGACAGTGCCCGGCCTCATGTGGCGAGAGTATGCAGGCAGTTCCTGGAGGATGAAGGAATTGATACCATTGAATGGCCCCCACACTCTGACCTAAATCTAATAGAACACCTCTGGCATATCATGTTTCAGTACATCTGACTCTGCTAGTTTGCACCTCAGACTGTCCAGGAGCTCAGTGATGCCCTGGTCCAGATCTGGGAGGAAATACCCCAGGACACCATCCGTCATCTCATTAGGAGCATGCCCTGACATTGTCAGACATGCATACAAGCACGTTAGGGGCCATACAAACTACTGAGTATCATTTTGAGTTGCTGCAATGAAATTTCAGCAAAATGGACTAGCCTGCTATATAATTTTTTCACTTTGTTTTTTGGGGTGTCTTTGAATTCAGTCCTCTGTAGGTTGATGATTTTCATTTCCATCAAATGATGGGTCATCCTTATGTTCCTAACACATTACCCAGACCATATCAGTATAGATATTCAGCATGAGATTTTTCCTCATTGAGATCTGATGTGTTTTCAAAGTGTGCCTTAAATTTTTTGAGCTGTGTATATTGCATCTTACCAATCATTAGATGTGGTGGCTGTATTACTTTTATTTTTTTTGGTGGTTTTCCCTCTGCTTTCACCTGGTGATCCAGCCAATAATACATCTCCTGTATTAGGTCTCCTGCACACTGCAGCTTGAAAAAGCTCAGTACAGCATTTTTTATTTTTTTTTTTACTGATCTAAAATGCAGCTCATTGTTTACAATGTGCCTGTACACACGTGTGTAAACAAGCACTGTGCATTCTTGAGTAAAAAAAAAATACAAAACTTTGCATTCGTGTCAGTATTTTGCTCCGTTACATGCAAATGTGCGCACATGAGCATACATTTTATTGGATTTTGCTTAGGAATGTATTGTGCATGCGAATGCACTAATGAACGTGAATATGCTCAAAACAAACACCTGAAATAATGTCCAGAAATGCTGATGCTCAAACATCAGTACCGTGTGCAAGAGGACTTCCAGTGCCCCCATTTTGGATAAATGAGTACAGGGTGCATCTTTGGACAGCAGTATTGTCAGTCTGAGGGGGAGGGATTGTTAGATGTACTAGCAGATTTAAATCCATTAACAAATTGAAACCAAACCCCAGCAAAGACTTATAATATGTTATAAAAACAGTTTTGTTCCTTTTGGGGCTAAAAGTTTTACATAACAGCTGATCATTTCTAGGCACCCCCTTTCAGTGGTAAATGGTTTGTTTTATCCCTCTAAATGATACATCTGCAGGAGAGCTTGTTCTTTTGAAAAAACAACAGACTTACTAGCCAGATCACCAGGTGAAAACAGAAGAAAGCCTAAAGAAAACCTATGCAGCCATGGTAAGCTGCAATATAATAAATGTTCACTTTTGGATTTAATACCGCTTTAATTATCCTGACAGAGGTAGAAAACAATGAGACTGTCCATGCTACCATTATAGCTACAGTGGGTAGAATATTTTGAGACGATGCACATTCCTCCCCCTCAGTACAGGGGTACGAGTGGTACTGAGACTTGTTCTGCAAAGCATATGTACGTTTTAGAGTGCCCCGTTTTAGTCGCTATAGATGAGTCTGGTAGGAGAAGTGTAGAAATAAGTAGCACTTTAGCTTTTGATCTGCTACAAAGCATTATGACAGCAGTAACCAAAATGCTTCTATATGGCAGTTACGTAGGAAACGCTGGCGATATCACTGAGCTCTTTCCCATGAGACCTAGTGGTCATCTTGGACTCCCCTTGCAGCAATAGATCACTGAACTTAGTAGATCTACAGCTTGTTGATAAAACTATAGGTTGCTGCAAAGCTGTGGAAATCTGATTCACATCCCAAAAAAAATAAAAACTTAATGAGCTGCTATAACACAACACACATTCATGTACAAGGTTAACCAACAGATTGCCTAGGTGTGACTGGGCCCATATTATAAATGTGACAAACTAAAAGAATAATCTGTATACTTTTTGTCTACAGTAACACTAGGGAGTCTGTTAATATGTATTCACATAGGATTTAAACAGCTTTCAGGCTGCATTCACACCTAAGACTCTGTTCACATTTGAGCATTTTGTATTATGGGCAGAATCACTACAATTCTGCCTGCGATCTCAAAACATTGTGCAAAAATTACAAATCGCAATGTGCGTGTTCAGGTGCCATTCATTTTCAACTGCACCTTAAACGCAATGCAGTTCTGCCATGATTGTTGCACGACAAATTGCACTGCAATTGCGGCAAACCACATCGCATGAAGCTTGTTGCCCAAAAAGAAGCAGGAGATTCTTTTGGGCGACAAGCGGTTTGCTATGAGTACAGTGCGACTATCGCAGCAGAACCGCACTATGATTTAGGTGCCATTGAAAATGAATAGCTCCTGAACACGCATGATGCATTTTGGGAAACAAAATGCCAAGATGTGAACATAGTCGTCACGTTTTCAAGTGTTTTTTTTAAGCGTTTTTGAAGCAGAGCATTTTTCAACTAAAAGGTGTGGAGAGTTGCTGTTTGATCAGAAAATGCATAACAAAAGGCTTGAAAAAAAGCTCAAAAAAGCATGTTGCATTTTTCTGGCTTTTCCATTAAAGTTTATGGGGAAAAAAATGCTCAATTCTTCCTGAAACTCAGCTCATTTTTTGATCAACAGGCGTTTTGCTACAAGTGACAGGGCGCTCAGATGTGAACAACGGCTATTGAAAACAATAGGTTTTTGCTTTTTGAGCTTCCAGCTACTAGCTACAAATGCTCAAGTGTGAACAGGGCCTCACCCAGGATTCATACATTTTTGTAATTCACTCAAATTAATTATTTCAATGTTTACACCTGGGTGAAAGTTGTGTGAATCTCATATATATAGCGCTACTCCCTATAGTATATACACACATAAATTTATAGTAAATAAATAAGTATTGTGGGATCTCAAAATTAAATGTGATAATATCAGTTAATATTAATTAGTGCCCATGATACATTGGATAAAATCAAATAACAAAGCATGTGAAAAAACATTTGAATATATATATATATATATACATATATATAATTCTGTGCATATAAAATCACACGTGCCTCTTGTGTAGTGAAAAAACCACAATATAACAATACATAAAAAAGTGCTCTCAAAGTCCAATAAATGCTGATGGTGACCAAAGAAAACCCGTGCTTCCAATGACTACTATTGGTGACCATAAATAAACAAAAACTTGTGTAGATCTCTGGGTGCATGTGAATCTGACAATCCGACCACCATCTGGATAAGCCTCTCACCTCATCACTTCGACCCTTGCGGATCAAAGCGCTTTTGTGGATCCCCCTCACGGATCCTCCAAGATAGCTATCACTCCAAATGTGGCTCTCTCAGAAATAAATATTCCACCACTGGCTCCTCTCCAGCTAAGTTGCAGCATCAATCTCTCAAATGAGACATAAAATAGATCCTTCCATAGTGCAGTATTTTTATTTTTGAAGTAGGGACAGATAACAACAAAATTTTTCTCACTTACGTGGCAGCCAATTCAAAACCTCATGCTTTCAAATGAGGGCATGTATGTATGGGTGTACAGCTGAATAAACAGGTGTACCAAGATGGCCGCCACGCCGGAAATACGTCACCACGTCAAGCCGACTCGTTGCGTCACAATGTCATGTGACTCCCTCAGGGCTGTCAATCATAGTGACGATCTCTCCTCAAATACCCGACTTAATGAGAGGAAACGCCCACAAAGGAGGTTATCGCCTCATCATCGATCCTCCTCTATTCTCCGCGGCCATAACTATGAAGACCACAGGAGACTACTATGCAATTAGCTTATGCGATAAACCCAAAGGCACACATATATATGGATCACAAGGAAACATATATATTACCGCACCAGCCCAGATAAATGAAACCCTAATCTTACAGAATATCTCTACCATTATATGGAACCACACAAATATAAAAAATTGATGTTTTAATTCATCTTATAAAATCTTATAATACCTTAATTTTATTAAATTAAAAACCTCCATTTATTAGATACTTTAATTCAATATTAAATCGAAACCTGATCTTATTCACCTAATGCACTTATTTAACCAACGTTTATTTCCTCTATACAATATATAAACAAAAAAAATATACAAAAATTAATTTTAAATATATAAAAAATATATACATATATATATAAATACACATACATACATATATATTCCTCCTTTCTACTTCTTCTTTCTTTCCCTTTTTAATATTTTAAAATTAAATATTAAAATCTTCTTAAATCTAATTAAAAATATTTTAAATTTTGATGAAACAAAGGAGAAAAAATAAAAAAATATATAAATTATAAAAAATTAATAAAAAATATATATATATATCCTAATCTGCTCCACCTCTTCTCCAGCAATAAAGGACCTACTCAAATATACATAAATACCTCTTTATCCAAAAGCATGAGTTTACACCATATATCATATAATCAATATATATTAAAATACATAAAAATATAACATAACATAAGTTAAATATATTGCAACATGTCATAAAACCAGAAGGTCAAATTGCACCAATTCTATACCCCTATTACATCAAAAATCCGAGATAAAACAATTTAAGTCAAATTCAATATTCAATCCTTTAGGAAAATACGTTTGCATGTTATAAATCCATTTTGATTCTAATTTACTTAAGGAACGCACCTTATGGCTACCCCGCCAATGCCTCTTATATTTAGTAATACCCCAAAATTTCAAATCACTGGGGTCTTTATTGTGAAATTTGGCAAAATGCTTTGATACGCTGTGCTTCGGGAACCCTTTCTTAATATTTTGCACATGTTCCCGGAGCCTGACCCAGAGGGGTCTTTTAGTTCTTCCTATATATTGCAGTCCGCAACTGCATTGCAGTGCGTACACGACCCCCTCCGTCCTACATGAAATTAATTCATCAATTTTAAATTCTTTATCACTCACAGATGATGTAAAACACACCATTTTCTTATTTTTCCTTTTTGCAAGCATAACATGCCTTGCACGGAAAGAAACCGTTTATATCCAAAAATGTAACTTTATTACTTTTAATAGGCGGGTCAAGGACACATTTAACAATTTTATCCCTTAATGATGGGGCTTTTCTATACCTGTTTATTCAGCTGTACACCCATACATACATGCCCTCATCCGAAAGCATGAGGTTTTGAATTGGCTGCCACGTAAGTGAGAAAAATGTTGTTGTGATCTGTCCCTACTTCAAAAATAAAAATACTGCACTATGGGAGGATCTATTTTATGTCTCATTTGAGAGATTGATGCTGCAACTTAGCTGGAGAGGAGCCAGTGGTGGAATATTTATTTCTGAGAGAGCCACATTTGGAGTGATAGCTATCTTGGAGGATCCGTGAGGGGGATCCACAAAAGCGCTTTGATCCGCAAGGGTCGAAGTGATGAGGTGAGAGGCTTATCCAGATGGTGGTCGGATTGTCAGATTCACATGCACCCAGAGATCTACACAAGTTTTTGTTTATTTATGGTCACCAATAGTAGTCATTGGAAGCACGGGTTTTCTTTGGTCACCATCAGCATTTATTGGACTTTGAGAGCACTTTTTTATGTATTGTTATATTGTGGTTTTTTCACTACACAAGAGGCACGTGTGATTTTATATGCACAGAATTATATATATGTATATATATATATATTCAAATGTTTTTTCACATGCTTTGAGTTATTTGATTTTATCCAATGTATCATGGGCACTAATTAATATTAACTGATATTATTATCACATTTAATTTTGAGATCCCACAATACTTATTTATTTATTATATATTTATGTGTGTATATACTATAGGGAGTAGCGCTACATTCTTTATTGTATTTATTTATCACAATCACTGGTATATGATTTAATGTTAGCAGCTTCTCCCGGTTTCTTATACAGTTTGTTATATAGTTTAAACACTTGGGAGCGCAGGAGGTTCACGCCACTATTGTTACAATCTTATATATAGACCCCTAGTTGTTTTAAAACAAACCTTGCTCAACCAAGAAAAAAGCCATTTAACATCTTTTTTTGCCTAAAGATTGCATAAAAAATAAAAATTTTTGCAAGACAAGATTTTTGCTTGAAAACATAAAAAGTCTGGCTTGTCCCTAAGATAAATGTTTTACTTGGTTGCCTTTATATAATGACAAAATTTTGTCCATAAGCGTGTGTGTGAGCTGATGTGGTAAATAGAGGGCATATTTTTATGCAGATTTGTCATCAACTGTATTTTATTTTAGGAAATCATCACCATTTTGTAGATCTTAGTGTGTTTTAATTCTGGTGTAATTTCTATGCTGCAGGAGATATACGTACAAGGTTTTCTCTTTGGGGACCCACTGTTTGCTGGCGTTCTGATGAAAGACTGTCAGAGGAGGGACCCCAGGATAGGATGACAGGCGTTCATTATCCATCTAAACAAAAATCATCAAATAAAACAGATTAAACAGATTAAGAAGACAGGAAAGAAAACAAACAATCACATGCTATCATCTCACCAGTATGAGCACTGCTTCCTCCTGGTATTCGGATATCAAGGAGGCTGCTTTGAGAGCCACAGAATTAATGCTGAAAATAAAGAAATATTCAAATTCAATGCGCACAGTTCACCAAATGTATATGTAAAGAAAGCCCTCTACAGTAGCATAAAAACAGTGATAAAAAATGTAAGAGGTTGCAATTATAAGAGCTCTAAAATGAAAAAAGCTGCACCAAGGTTTATTTTGTACAAAGAACCTATTTAATTACAAAGGATATTGTTTTATGTTAAAAAGTATATAATGGGTATTGGAAAAAAAAATAAAAAATAAGAGGAGATAGCACACGTATGAGAGAATTACATTGACGATTAAAGATGGACGTGTTACTGTAGTATTTACAGGAAACCTGACATGAGGAAAAATATGGAGGTATTGCTAATGTCTCCCTCTGGAAATGCTAGTTGCCTGCCTGTTACTCCGATACTCTGAATTGTTGACTCAGAACGAGTAGAGATATAAGGAATTCTGAGAGTTCTTTGACTTTAATATGCTACTTTTTTTTGTTCCAAGTTTCCGAATTAAATTGCTTTTGCAAGATACAGCCACAGAAAAGAGCATTTTTAGGTTCAATTTACAAGAGCCTTAAATAGTAATGTTTATCTAATGCATTTTAAATGTGTCCTGTAGTGACATAGTAGAACCACAGCACGCAGCAGAGGCCGCAAGAGCATGAAGACTGGTATTGCAAAGTAATTTTAAAGGATAAGTTCACCTTTTAACAAAAAATAATAAATGCACATTTTTTTGCAGGTAAAAAAAATGTGCATTTACTATTTTTTGTTTTATGAGCTTGGAAAGCATTGCACCAGGGATCAGCAGATCGCTGGTGCCATGCAGGTCTCCTGCAGACTGTCAGTGTAAGCTGTCTGCCCATACATTGTATGGGCAGGCCATTTCACAACGACAGGAAGAATCAATGAACTACCACAGCACTCAACAGCGCCGTGGTAGTTCATTAACAATTACAAGCCTTTGCGGCTGTCGGGACCTCCCTATTCAAAGAATACTGCGAACAAATTATGCGACTGGGTGGGCAGAACTCCGCATGGTTGCATTTTTTTTTCCAGATTTTGACAGCTAGTGGTGGCAGAGGATCCCCCACTGGCTGTCAAAACGGGGGATCAGGGAGGAGCAGACACCAGTGCATTTGTAACATGTTACACCCTCAACATGGGTGTAACATGTTACAAAAAGTGAACCTATCCTTTAAAGAGAAACTGATGTAGAGAAGTGGTGAATTTTGAGGTGCACTTGGTATCTAAAGAATGCAAGTATGTCTTTTGTATACATGGATCCCCATACAATTCTTTACCTGATATTAAGTTTGCTGAGTTTAAGAGTGCTTTCATACATGCAAATGCATCCTGCCTGCGAATAGATGGGAGAACTTGAGCTGGGGTTCCCATGATTACCTGTGAGTAGGCACCCTATTGAAAGCAATGGAAGGCTACTGGCTCTCGTAGATAATCGCACCCACTCATATGTAATCCCATAAGCAGAGAGTGCATGTAAGTGATTGGCCCTGAACACAACCAGTCTGCATCCAGGGCTGATCACTTCCATTTGATCACTGCATGAGTGATTACATGCGAGTGTGTGCAATTAGTTGCGGGAGTTGTTTCAATGGGGCTGCCTATTCACAGCTAATTGCAAGAACCCACTGGGTTCCTTGCATCTAATCGCAGGCTGCATTGTCATGTGTGATTTAGCCACAATTCTGCCTTTGGATAACACGAGCCAGCAGAAGATAAGGCATACTGAATGTACAGGATGCATCCATTAGTTTTCCGTTGACTTGAGGTCATAGGCAGGGGACTAAATGAAAAAAAAACAGATTCCTCCATCCACACATGAGGTGGATGGAGGAATCCCTCCCACTTGGACAGTCAATCAAATAGCCAACATCTGTCAGGTAGGGATGGTCACACACTGATGTCAATGCAGCTTTACAAGAAGGTCAACAATGACAGCTCTTCATAATTTCTGTCATGACAGGTTTACTATTAACCACTTCCCGTCCGGACCATGTAGATAAACGGCTGGATGGAAGTGCTGCCGAAGCGGGTGGATGTTTCTAATCTATAGTGATTATTCCCCTTCACATGCTTAGCCTGGTGTCCTGAGAAGGTACTGTAGGATGTCTGACTTCAGCTTTGCTGGATCTAAACTAAGCTTCTAACCATTCTTCTATCAATAAGCTGCTGGCAGTTTCCGACCAAACCACCCTGGATGTTCACTCCAAGACCACCAAATTCAGTGTTTCACTGAAAGGGCACGGCCTATCCTGGGTAATTGTTAAAGATTGCCATAGATACACTACGTTGACAAAAGTATTCAGATGCCTGCCTGTACACTCAAATGAACTTTAATGGCATCCCAGTCTTAGTCTGTAGGGTTCAAAATTAAGTTGGCCCACCCTTTGCATCCCTAACAGCTTCAACTCTTCTAGGAAGGCTGTCCACAAGGTTTAGGAGTGTGTCTATGGGAATGTTTGACCATTCTTCCAGAAGCGCATTTTTGAGGTCAGGCACTGATGACAGATGAGAAGGCCTGACTCGCAGTCTCCGCTCTAATTCATCCCAAAGGTGCTCTGTCGGGTTGAGGTCAGAACTCTGTGCAGGCCAGTCAAGTTCCTCCACCCCAAACTCTCTCATCCATGACTTTATGTACCTTGCTTTGTGCACTGGTGCGCAGTCATGTTGGAACAGGAAGGGGCCATCCTCAAACTGTTCTCACAAAGTTGGGAGCATGAAATTGTCCAAAATGTCTTGGAATGCTGATGCCTTAAGAGTTCCCTTCACTGGAACAAAGGGGCCAAGCTCAACCGCACACCAAAATCCCTCCTCCACCAAACTTTACACTTGGCACAATGCAGTCAGGCAAGTACCGTTCTCCTGGCAACTGCCAAACCCAGACATGTCCATCGAATTTTCCAGACAGAGAAGTGTGATTCATCACTCCAAAGAACACATCTCCACTGCTCTAGAGTCCAGTGGCGGCGTGCTTTACACCACTGCATCTGACGCTTTGCATTGCACTTGGTGATGTAAGGCTTGGATGCAGCTGCTTGGCCATGGAAACCCATTCTATGAAGCTCTCTACGCACTGTTGTGCTAATCTGAAAGCCACACGAAGGTTGGAGGTCTTTTAGCTACTGACTCTGCAAACAGTTGGTCACTTCTGCACACTGTGTGCTTCAGCATGCACTGACCCCGCTCTGTCATTTTACGTGGCCTACCACTTCATGGTTGAGTTGCTGTTGTTCCCAGTTGCTTCCACTTTGTTATAATACCACTAACAGTTGACCATGGAATATTTAGTAGCAAGGAAATTTCACTGATAGATTTATTGCATAGGTGGCAACCTCTCACGATACCATGCTTGAATTCACTGAGCTCCTGAGAGCGACCCATTCTTTCACAAATGTTTGTAGAAGCAGTCTGCATGCCTAGGTGTTTGATTTTATACAATTGTGGCCATAGAGGTGATTGGAACACTTGAATCCAATGATTTGGAGGGGTGTCCTACTACTTTTGGTAATATAGTGTAGCTTGAATTTCAGCTCATTTCTGAAATGCCCATCTTGACAAGAGACAATTTTTCAATTGACTTACGTTGAAAAAGCCAAATAGAAACCATTGGCCTAAAGCCAGCAATACATAGATCGAAATTTGGCCGGTTCAGCAGGGACAGGCTGAGATTTGATGCATGTATGGGCAAGCTGTTGTACCCAAGTTGATCCTGCTTAACAGTTACTGCACTGTTTGAGTTTTCTAACAGCTGTGGTAGTCGCTGTCAGAAAACAATAGCTTACCATACTGAGCTTAGTGCTTTACTCCTCTGCATATGTAGTTGCGTAAAGCCTGGTACAAACATTCAGTGTTATTTTTGTTCAACCCAGCGGGCTGAAGGGAAAAAAAACCTGTGAGATTGCTGTTATTTAGTACAGAGATCTCTTCCACTGTGCCCCTCTCTCCCACTCACTCCGTCAGAACACACCAATCAGTGTTCGCAGCCATTGGCTCCGAGCGCTGATCGGATGCTGGTTTTCCAGCATGCCCCTTCAACAAAAGCCAGTCCTTAGACAGCTGTCGGAAGGACAGCTGTACACATGGTCTGAATGTCGGCCAGTTCCTGCTGAATCGGCCTATATTCGGACCATGTGTACCCAGCTTAAGAATATTAGCACCAGTTAGAGCTGAGCCCATTTCAATGTGCATAGTTTCCATATCTCCTAGAGGTGGTGGCTATCCCTCACACAATGAAGAAAAAGACTTCTCTGTCCTCCAGTGAACTACTTCAGAAAAAGGAATTACAGGTGAGTACAACAATCCTATTATATACCCCAATGTGTTTCCTACTGGTGAGGCTATAAGACATTATGCATATGATCATACGGTAAAACAATGCAGTGAGACAATGAGATGAGGGAAGATAAGTGGTCACCTGGTGTCTCTAAGGCCAGCGTTTGCTTGATAAAAACCAGCAATAACCAGTCCTTGAAGAGCACTCCATGAGTCTATCTGTGGGACAGACAAAGAGCTGAGTGTGAGGATGGCACAGAGGGAATGAAGAAGGAGCAGTGGAGAGGAAAACTAAAATTTGCAGTGAATTGGTAAATAGTGGACAAATCATGAAAAGGCCAGTACAAGTCCTTGTGTCACATAGAACCCCCAGGAAACAATATGGTACCTGTGCCAGAGCCACTTCAAGACTCAGGGAGAGTGGCAGCTGAAGGTGGCAGACAGGGACACAATCAACAAGAGTCAGGCAGGATGGTGTGTGATGTCCCAGAAGAACCCCGCTCACTGTACTGTGCGGATAGCGTGCAGCATGGAGCATCATCTTTACATACACACGCGTGTTCAGTTCAACCTCACACATTGTTCTGCAAAATATGGAAGCAAATGTTCAAAAACAGAAATCATAAGCATATTATGATAAATTCATCAAGACACTAAAATGGACAAAAAAATAATCCCCAAATGAACAAGTCTTTTTCAAACCCTAAACCCTGGCTCAAGAGGAAGGCAAAACAAGCCTAACAAAGCATGGTACAATGAGCTCTACCAGGGAGCCCCCACACATCCTGACTTTCTCACCTAGGTAAGAATTATGTTACCGTGCTGCCCAGAGATTCATATAATACTACTGTCATGTATCCCAGGAGGCTTCCAGGGTATCTACCATACATTCCACATCAGGGGGCTAGCTGTAAGATCCCAGCAGCAGATGAAGTCACAACGGAAGATAATAGTACAGGACATCACATTATTTCAGGTACTTATATAGCACCTTCAATTTACGCAGCACTTTACATATATATTGTACATTCACATCAGTCCCTAACCCTCAAGGGATGTACACTCTAAGATCCCTAACTTACATTCATGGGCCAATTTAGACAGGATCCAATTAACCTACCAGCATGTCTTTGGAGTGTGGGAGGAAACTGGAGTACCCGGAGGAAACCCACGCAGGCACAAGGAGAACATGCAAACTCCAGGCAGGTGGTGCCGTGGTTGGGATTCGAACCAACAACTAGTACTGCCAAGCGGAAGTGCTAACCATTTAGCCACTGTGCTGCCCCAACATGCAGCACCTTAGCTGTGGAATATACCAGACAACACTGGATTCGTTGGGCATTTATATTTTTTTTTAAGACAACTCAGTAGACAAGGTAAGAGGGGACTGAGAAATAAAAATTAAGAAAGGGGAGAAGTTTCAATGAATCAATTTTCAACTGAACTTAACTAAAAGAAAGGAAGCATTTACAATATAATTTTTGTGAACTGGTGCCCAAACTGAACTGCAAAGTCTTACTAAGGTTTTGCATAAATATGTCCCAGGTATTGTTGTTGGCTGCAACAGAGGAAGAAGCGGTCATAGAGCATAGGTAAGGTAAGTATACAGGTACAGGGGCACTTTACAAACATGAAAGAGCAAGGTGACAATGTCTCTTTAGGCATAGCTCCCAACTGTCCCTGATTTTGAGGGACTGTCCCTGATTTGGAACAAAGTCCCTCTGTCCCTCTTCATTTGTCCCTCATTTTGGTCTGATCTATATAGTTGTATATAAAATGCACTATTTATATATTGAAAAGTGTTTTACAGTAGTGGTGCACCAAAATGAAAATTCTGGTGCTGAAACCGATGCCGAAAATTCAGAATGCATGTGGCCGAGAACCGAACCGAAACCAAAATGTCTGCGTATGTGGGGATGGGGAGGCTCCAATATTTTTTGGTATTTTTTTCTATTTTCATGTATATTTTTTATTTTTTTAAACTTATGATTTTATTGCTATCACATAGGGGACCAATAGTTCCTTATGTGATAGCATATGAGTGACAGGTCCTCTTTGTAGGGGGGAGGGGGCAGGAGAGGAGCAGTGTAGACAGTGAGGGTGCAGTGAATACAGAGAGGCTCCCTCACTGGCTGTCACTGTATGTCGGTGCCGATTTTTAAATGCAATTGCCATTTTTTTTTTCTTCACTATAGCTCACAGAATTAGCTGTCACTTTCCCCGGAGCTAAAGGAAACTTTGTTTCTTTTATCCCGGGAAATAAACAAAAAGGAAACTTTGTTTCTTTTAACTCAGGGAAAAAAACTAAAAGGAAACTTTTTTTTTTCAGCTGGGGGAAAGTAACAGCTGATTCTCTGAGCTATAGTAAAGAAAAAAAAACTAGGACTGACATATAGTAACAGTCAGTCACTGTATACACTGCTCCTCTCCTGCCTTTCTCAGCCGTCCCCCCCTTCCTTACATCTGCAGTACACACAGTCCCCTGTATCGGCACCTGTATCAGCTAAATTTTTCCTATCGGCAAAATGCTGATAGGGCTCATTTCAGCCGATATGTTTCGGTGGCCGAAATTTCAGTGCATCCCTATTTTACAGTGTTAAACCTTTTATCCAATTTCTAAATTGCTGCATTTGTAAGTTTCAAAAGCCAATACAAAGGAATAGTAGTGGTAAAAAAAAAGCACTTGTGGGTTTAACTAATCATTTTTTTGTATAACTCTTCTTTAAGGGGTGTGGCAGGAGGTGTGTCTTATGTCTGCAAACTTTTGCTAATAGGTGTCCCTCGTTCCCATCTCAGAAAGTTGGAAGGTAAGCTCTAAGTATCATGTTCACGTAAAAGAGAAGTGTGGCAAAGGTTTT
The DNA here is from genome assembly GCF_062004578.1 of Staurois parvus. Taxonomy (NCBI): domain Eukaryota; kingdom Metazoa; phylum Chordata; class Amphibia; order Anura; family Ranidae; genus Staurois; species Staurois parvus. Next base: position 110,101 of record NW_028317989.1, on the reverse strand, counting down.
TTTTCGTCATACTTCTCTTATGGGTCACAGGAATGCATTTACTTTTGCTCTCTTGTGACCCAGAATCAGCTGACAGCAGTCTAAAGCCGCGTGTCAGCTCACGAAGCAGAGCTGCTCCAGTCTCTGGAAGGATCCTGACCATATTGTCGGGATCCACTCAGCTGCCTGACTGACATCTGGCTCCGGCTGAAATCCTCATTGAACAGTGAACAGGACGCATAGAACATAATCGTTTTCTGTGCGCCCTTGCTGTAACTGTTTTTGATCACGTGCAGAAAACCGCCAGTCACCGCACATATCGTGGCTGTTCATGCCTATGCACTGTAGTCATATCTGGTAAAAGGTTTTATGACTGTTACATTGCCATTCATTTAGAAGGTATGCAACGTACATATACAGTAGTGGTCATCCCACCTCTACTACAATGCACTTACCATGCACTATGCTGTGCTGCATTTTCACAAATGCTACAAGTGTGTTTTTCATGCATTCAGGTGCATTGCTAATCTATTTAAAGTAGTAGTAAACCGGTTTCCTAAAAATAAAAAAGTTGGTGCCCCTGGCAGGTGTAGGTTGTTATGTACCACATACTGGCACATTATGACTGACTTACCTGCTAATGGAGCCCTCCAATGCAGTGCTGTCACATGGCGCTTCCATCTTTGCTCGGTCTTCCGTCCGGGTTTCACATTTTTGGCTGCTTGGATGGCTGGGCTGCGATGAGGTCACTTTCATGGATGCACATGGGAATTACATCGCGACAGCACATAGAGTGGGCCGTAAATGTGATCCGACCTGCGCATGTGCTCAGATTACATTTCCTGCTGACAAGCAGGGGGGACGTTTATGACAGAAGAGACCACTAGGGTCTCTTCTGTTATAAAAAAGCTGCTCATTTCAAATACAAAGACTTTACTACCATGTTAAAATGAATGGGCTGCCTATGTGCAGTGAGCCTCATTGCATGACAACACATGCCTTTACATAGGTGTTTATAGATCAGTGTGAATGTGCCCTTAACATTGTTTGTCATGTAGTGGCCAATCAAACAAAGCATCCAGGTCAGCTTCTAAAACAGGCAATGAGGCTTTACTGAAAGGATACATATAAAATAATAGAAATATATATATATATATATATATATATATACACACACACACATATAATACATATATACACACACTCACTGGCCACTTTGTTAGGTACACCTGTTCAATTGCTTGGTAACACAAATTGCTAATCAGCCAATCACATGGCAGCAACTTAATGCATTTAGGCATCTAGACGTGGTGAAGACGACTTGCTGAAGTTCAAACCGAGCATCAGAATAGGGATGAAAAGGGATTCAAGTGACTTTGACGAGCTGGTCTGAGTATTTCAAAAACTGTCGATCTACTGGAATACTGTATGTGTGTGTGTGTGTGTATATATATATATATATATATATATATATATATATATATATATATATATTTATATTATTCTTCAGGATTTATATAGCACCATCAGTTTGCTCAGCGCTTTACAATATAAAAGGGAGACAATACAGCAACAGTACAGTTCAATACAAGAGGGCCCTGCTCCATGGAGCTTACAATCTAAAAGGGAGGGGCTGGTGTTACAATAGGTGATCACTGTGGGGGATTGACTGATAGGAGGAATAGAAGATTCCGTTATTAGCTGAAGGCAGGATAGGCTTCCCTGAAGAGATAGGTTTTCAGAGATCGCCTAAGGCTGGCTATAGCTGAATTGTTGACCAATAAACTGAAAATCAGTCGTTGCCGATGCTGCCACCAATGTCTGCAAAAAATGGCCGTTTTTCGTGGATTTTCCAGCATGACTGATAAAAATAAACGAGAAGATCCGCAAAACACGGCTGACGGCATTGCCCCACTAATGGCGTGAATATCAGCCGATTTTTCCTGTGGACGAAAATTCGGCCGATAAACGACCCGTCTATGGCCTGCATAAAAGTGAGCAGAGTAGGCGATAGTCTGATAGATTGGGGTAGAGAGTTCCAGGGGATGGGGGAGGAGCTCTCTCTCTATATATATTAAAATAAATGAATCTAATGAAAATACAATTCCACTAGCAAACAATGAGAAAAGCAAATTCTAGTTTACTTCTTGATCTGCACATGATTGACTAATTGAGGTGAATATTCACGCATTTATTGTGTGAAGATTCTTAACTCCTTTAAAGCTGATTCACACATGTGCGGTGCAGATTGAAGTTCAGGTTTCACAGCTAATTGATACAGTGGTTGTTCACAGGATCACGTCAAGTTTACATCAAGTTCAGGACAAGATTAGCTCAGGATCCTATCCTGCTCACACATATGCGATTTAGAAGCGGTTCCCATATAAGTCCATAGCCTGTAATCTGCACCTGAACCTGACCGCACTGCTCAGAAATCAGACATGACTCTATATAAATCCGCACCACCAGTGCACTGGACATATGTGAACAGGCATCATAGGAGCAATATTATTTCACATGTCATGCGGATTGGCTGCAGTTCAAACCTCATCCAATCCACATATATGTGAACCGGCACTACATTAGTAAATCAGGCTCATCTTGTTGGGACTTTATGTCACTACATAGCTGTTTGTCACTCACAAATAAAAAACCCTGTTTCATTAGTAGACAGGTTATAAAAGCCCCAGTACTGATCGGGTTAATTCAGGATTACAGGACCGTTGATCCATTGCCATTCATATATATGTTGTGTAAATGAATAGACTGGGAGATTTCTTCCACATGTAGATACCTTGTGTATAGCATATCATCATCACAGTCATGTTTGTATATTTCTATGTAAACACAGAGCTGACACTGAGGATGATCGAATTCTGCATGCACCATCCTCGGCTGAATACCACCATTGAATGGGAAGCCTCGTCACACTCCTTTCCCATAGAACATTCCACACTAGGGCTCTGCTGCTCCACTCACATCCCCTTCCTGCACGGATCTCCACCACCCTGCCAATATTAATGCAGTTATCGCACAGACACCATCAATGAGCACAACTGACCTGTCACTTCTTCACCGGTATATTTGTTCCGCCCCCTTCAGGGGCTGATTGGAGACGCGATTCAGCTGACTGCCAGCAAGAAACACTGATTGGAGGATAGCCAATTTCCGGGAGCGCTGCTCTTTTGAGCGCCTTTCAGCAAGCCTGTGTCCTCATCACTGCGCATGTGCAGTACTGCCGCCTCTGGAGGTGACAGCTGCTCGGTTACTACCAGAATACAGACTAGACTGCTGCTGGGGCAATGCAGAGCACACAGCTCCATGATGGCCTTGTCTTGAACCCTTTTTTTTTTCTATCCGTGCTTCTACCCTTCTATTACTATGGGATCCAAGATGGCTACATAGGTTTAACCCTTTATTAGTATGGGATCCCAAACCCAGATGTCTTATGTTTGGGTAATCGTTTCATTACTATTGGATCCCAGATTGCAAGGTATGGTTAACCACTTGCCTACCGGGCACTTTCACCCCCTTCCTGCCTAGGCCAGTTTTCAGCTTTCAGTGCTGTCGCACTTTGAATCACAATTGCGCGGTCATGCAACACTACCCAAACCAAATTTTTATCATTTTTTTTAGATAGATAGAGCTTTCTTTTGGTGGTATTTAATCACCACTGGGGTTTTTTTTTTGCTAAACAAACTAAGACATTGAAAATTTTGGGGAAAAAAAAGTTATAACATTTTGTAAATAAGTACATTTTTTCACCTTCACTCATGTGTGCTAATGAGACTGCAGTAATGGGCACTGATAGGAGGCACTGATGGGTACTGACAGGCTTCATTGATGGACACTGAAAGGCAGCACTGATGGGTGCTGATATGTGGGACTGATAGGCAGCAATGATGGGCACTGATTGGCAATGATAGGTGGCACTGATGGGCATTGACAGTCATCACTGATGGGCACTGAAAGGCAGCACTCATATATGGCACTGATAGGCAGCACTGACTGGCACTGATAAGTGGTACTGATTGGAACTGTTAAGCGGCACCGATGGGCACTAATAGGCGGCACTGATGGCACTGACTGACACTGATACTTACTTTGTCACTCCTATTAATACCTTTTCATCCAGTCCTCGTCGTCTCTTCTCTACTTTTAACTCTCTACTTTCTCCACCTCCACCCAGTACCTCACTCACTGCTCACGAGATGCAAATCATTTCAAAAACAAGATTGATGCAATTCGTAGGGGCATCGCCACTGCACAGACATCCATCCCACTTAGCATACCTTATACTAAACCTCCCTCAACACTTTCCTTTTTTGACCTTGCTACTACCGAAGAGGTCACTAAGGTTTTCACAGAAGCCCGTCTCACTACCTACCTCCTGGATCCTGTCCCCTCACAACTACTACGGTCACCCTTTCTTCCATCCTATGCTCCCTCACTCACATCTTCAATCTTTCCCTCTCTAACGGTGCCTTCCCCTCCCCTCTAAAACATGCACACATCACTCCCATCTTAAAAAGCCCTCCCTAGACCCCACCAACCTGAACAACTTAAGATCCATCTCCCTGCTGCCATTTACCTGTAAACTCCTAGAACGCTTAGTCTACAATCGCCTGAGCTCCCACCTCACCGACAACAAGCTTCTTGACCCTTTACAGTCTGGCTTTCACTCACTACACTCCACTGAAACCGCCCTACTAAAACTCATTAATGATCTACTAACAGCTAAAACCAATGGCGACTACTCCAGATTTTGATACGGTTGCCAATCCCCTTCTCCTCAAAAAACTCCACTCTCTTGATCTCAGAGACTCTGCTCTCCCCTGGTTCTCCTCCTACCTATCGCAGCGCTCCTTCAGCGTTACCTGTAATGCTGTCTCCTCCTCTTCACTCCCTCTTTCTGTAGGGGTCCCTCAAGGTTCTGTCCTTGGACCCCTTCTCTTCTCCATCTACACCTCCTCCCTTGGTCACTTGATAAACTCCCATGGCTTTAAGTACCATCTCTATGCTGATGAAACACAAATCTGTATTTCTACCCCTCACCTCACCGCTTCAGGATCCTCTCGCATTACTAACCTACTAAGTGACATATCGGCATGGATGTCACTCCACTTCCTCAAACTAAATCTTTCCAAAACTGAGCTCTTAGTATTCCCCCCAGCCCATGCCCCCTCCCCTGACTTCTCCATCAAGATCAATAACACAATCATCAGTCCCTCCCCTCATGCCAGAGTACTAGGTGTAATCCTAGACTCCCATCTGTCCTTTCACCCCCAAATCCAATCACTGTCCAAATCTTGTAGACTTCACCTCTACAACATCTCCAAGATACGCCCGTTCCTAACCTCGGAAACCACTAAGCAACTTATTCACTCCCTTGTTATCTCTCGCCTTGACTATTGTAACTCCCTCCTCATTGGCCTACCGAATCGCAGGCTATCCCCTCTTCAGTCTATCATGAATGCTGCTGCCAGACTTATCCACCTTACTAACCGTTCTGTATCTGTCACCCCTCTCTGCCAATCCCTCCACTGGCTTCCCATTGCCCAACGAATAAAATTCAAACCATTAACAATAATGTATAAAGCCATTTATAACTCTGCCCCAAATTACATCAATGATCTTGTCTCTAAATATCACCCAAACGGTACTCTCTGCTCCTCACAAGACCTCCTGCTCTCTAGCTCCCTTGTCTCCTCCTCCCATGCTCATCTTCAGGACTTTTCCAGAGCTTCCCCCATCCTCTGGAACTCTCTACCCCAATTTATCAGACTATCGCCTACTCTGCTCACTTTTAGGCGATCTCTGAAAACCTATCTCTTTAGGGAAGCCTATCCTGCTCCTGCCCTCAGCTAATAATGGAATCTTCTACTCTTCCAACCAGTCCATCCCCCACAGTTACTACCTTTTGGTACCACTAGTCCCTTCATTCTAGATTGTAAAAGTGAAAGGGAACTCCCCATCCCCCACCTGCATTGGTGGTCATATTAGTGAATGTTAATCCCCCACTTTTGCATTAGTGGTAATAGCACTGAAAGTTAACCACCCTCCACAACTCCTGCATCAATGGTAATGTGTCAGGAAACTAGTGCAGCTAATGCTAATTCTTCTACAGTTAATTCTTTTACAGCTCATGCAAATTCTTTTTCATCTACTGATAATTCTCCTGCAGCTACTACTTATTCCTTTGCAGCTAATGCTCCAGCACACAGACGAGCCCAGGCTAATATCCAGCATGCACTATCGTGCATCGGTGTGCACATCTTCCTGCATTCCATCTTTGTGGTCATAGACTGTGTGTCCAAGATGGCCCACTTTATTCCTATGATTGGCAATCTTACAGCTTCAGAAATGGCACATGCCTTCATTAAACAAGCAGTCCAGCTACACGGGGTACCAAGGAATATTGTGTCTGACAGAGGTGTACAATTCACTTTTAGATTTTGGAAATCTGTCTTCAAGGCCCTAAAAATCGAGATCTGCTTATCCACTGCATACATCCTCCGAGTAATGGCCAGGCAGCATACTAATCAAACCCTGCAGCAGTATCTCAGATGTTTCTCGTCCTTTTCGCAGGATGATTGGGCTGCTCTGCTGCCCCTTGAAGAATTTGCATATAACAATGCAGTCCATTCTTCCACAAATCAGGCTCCATTTTGGGCTAACTATGGGTTCCACCCTACCTTCCTACCAAACATCATGCTAGAAACAGAGTTGCCTGCGGTCCAAGATAAGCTAGCTTCTCCTCAGTCTAACTCACAGCTACTCCAAGAAGTCATGCAGAAAGCTCAAGAAGACAGAAAAAATATGACAGAAAGCAGAGAAGGTAGTTGGTTCTAAAAGAAAAAGACAAAATCTGGCTATCCACAGCTAACATGAAGCTTGCATGCCTTTCACGGAAGTTGGGTCCAAGATATATTCAGCCCTTTGAGGTAAAAAGGAAAATCAATCCTGTGGCCTACGATCTGGTGTTACCCAGTACTTAAAAGATTCACCCAGTGTTTCATGTTTCACTGTTGAAGTTAGCTATGCCTGGTCCCTTTCCTGGGAAAAGTGTGCTGCCACCTCCACCTGTAATTGTTGAATCCATTCTGAACTGTAGAAGGAGGTCAAACTCGATATCTCATAAAGAGGAAGGGTTACCCCCCGAAGAGAATTCCTGCTCCTGAAGTGCTCCAGGACTTTGCCAACAGGTTCCCAGAAAAGATGGCCGGAGTGGGCAGCCAGAGACTGCCCATTGGGAGGGGGGGTTACTGTCAAGAAACTAGTGCAGCTAATGCTAATTCTTCTTCTTCTGCAGCTCATGCTAATTCTTCTTCAGCTAATGCTAATTCCCGTGCAGCTAAAGCTCATGCACATGTACCAGCACACAGATAAACTAAGGCTAATATTCAGAGTGCACGGACACGTAGCTGCACTTCTATGTGCCATTGCGCATCGGCGTGCGCGTCTTCCTGCAAGATGCCTATTTAAAGAAGACTCTGCTGTGTACTAATAACTGGATGTTCTTCAGTTTCTTGTGACCCGTGTTCCTGTTTGTACTCACTGATTTCTGTTGCTGTCCCTGCTTGTTCCTGACCTTGCTCTGTGAATTCTGGATTCTGACCTCAGGTGGCCTTAGACTACTGTCTATCTGATCTCCTGGTGCTGACCTCAGCTTGCCTCTGACCACTCTCTACCTGATCTCCTGGTGCTGACCTCAGCTTGCCTCTGACTATTCTCTGCCTGATCTCCCGTTGCTGACCTTGGCTTGCTACAGGACCTTGCTCTGCTTGCTAACCTGGTACTGACCCCAGTCTGCCTCCTGACCACGCAGCTGTCTCACTATGTGTGACCCTAGCTCAACTTGACTACATTCCGGACAGTGGCAATCACCTACTATCAAGCTATTGGCACCCGTGCTTCTTTGAGTCTTGTACCTCTGTCACCACATTCAGGGGTGCTTAGACCAGAGCTGCAAGGGAAGCCCTCTTCTCAACCTGGCTCCAAACCAAGGTATGTGACATAATGGCAATGATTATTAACCCTTTCCTCAATCACAGCCCTCTTCCCCATTATGATCACTTACAGTACATGATTACAGGCTCCCGCTCCGTTCTTTCCTGCCAGGACTTTGCTTGTACTGGAGCAGATAACTGGAGCAGATAGCTCTTCTACTATGAAGGCCCCTGCTTATATATTAACTTCTGTTTCCTAATGCTGTTTGTGTATAACCGAGAAAATGGCCGCTTGCGTATGCATCGTGAATGCGCGAATGGACCAAAATGGCGTCACTACACCCTATCGCGCATGCGCGCGATACGCTATTTAAATCACCGGCAAATTAAGGCACGCTCCTTTTGATAACGTGTTCGGGCACAAAACGCATTAGGGAGGAGCCAGGGTGGTGACGGCACATCCCACATGTCAGGCCAGCGGCCATCATAACTTCTGTCACACCATATTGTGAGTGCTTTTATATCTGGATCTTTCTTTGCTTGGAAATTAATAAACATACTACACTATTAGCATTTTCTGTTTGGGCTCGTTTGATTGCAAGCCCCCCCCTTAAGGTGGATTCTTGTCCTGTTCTGCATCTGTTATTGAGAGTGACCCCCCTGGTGGTTGTACATAATACCTGTTACCGGGAGAGTGATCCCCCTGGTGGATGGATAAGTGTGCCTGATCCCTGGAGAATGATGACCATTTGATTACCTGTCTTTCAGTTGGTTGGCCAGATGATCCTTGGATTTTCATCTTTCCAAATCCAGAGGACCAGGAGTGGTTTAATTACTCAAATGCGCATATCATTGGGCTGTCTGGTTAGTGCAATGTACACTCATTTGAAAATGCATCACGATTTTCACCTCAATATAGAGTTTGGGACTTATGTGCTTATTCATTTTATTAAGGTCACTACCTGCACAGTTAACATCCGCAGACGTTCATCGCACTTCAATATAGCTTTAGCGCTCCACAGTGCAAAATATAGTTGTTTATATTCAATGTGTTATTTGGTTTTCAGCGCTGCATATATTTATTATATATTAATATACACAACATCCACACCAAACCAATGAGCGCACCTTACATTGTTACCACTGCTCAGTCCATGGTCTTACGTACATTGCCAAAGCATTATTGTATTACTAATATGTACTTTGATTTACCAAAGTTACTTCTCTTTTATTTGACGTCAGATGGATACTATCTCTGATATACTGATCTTGCTTTTATGTCTGCATAAAGTTATGCTCTGTATTCTTTAAAATCTTTAATAAAAAAATTATTGGAAGAGAAAACTGGCTGTAAAATGGTATCTCCCTTATGGCAAAGCAATGACAATGTCACATCTGACTAGGTTTTAGAGGGTGAGTGATGGGCATGTCTATAGGTGGTTTGCCACACTTCTGACTTGTTTTGAAAATTCCAATGAACCATAGAACTTTGAGAACCATTGATCTAAAGTGCTATACTGTACAGGACTTTACATATAATCACTTTCAACAAAAAAAATAAAGGTTTACTCAAGTTAGCTTAGCAGGCAGAGTTATTCAAATTATTGATCTATTCCCTCGTGACTAACTGTACATCCAGAAAGAATAATGGTTTAGAACACAGATACAGTCTAAATTTCATTTGGCCATCAGCATTGCAATGCATGAAAAACATAGCTCTGTGGAGTATATAGTATTAGTTTTAAAGTGGACATGAACTTAAAAAGTGAAGATTTGGTAAGTTATAGGGGACATCTAAGTGTTAACTGTGCCTTAGCAGAGCCCAGAATCATGTACCTTTTTTGTGTTGAATTTCTTAAAAAAGAGTAGAGAGCTTTCTGTGCTATGAGATTCATAGCTGTATAACTACGATACAGAGATCATCTAGGCATTGCTACCTGTGACTGCGTGTCTCTTATTTCTCTTCTAATTACTACAGCTTACATATGTGCATCCCCAAATCAGGGGCAGCTACAACATCACTTCATCACAACACTGCTCTCACATATTTCTGCTTGGAAGTCAGGCCAACTCAATTCTCTCTATTGTCTCATCTGTAAGCCGCAGATTACTTGCTGTCCTTGAGGGCCTTCTTGAGGTTTGGAAAATCGAACTTTTAATTTTCAGAAATTCTACAACTTCTCTGGTACCTACAGGCGCTCTTTACACACTTTAACTGGTAACTGTCCCATCTTCTGAACAACGGATCTTTAATGGTGCTACTGGAATAATAGGATGTGCACACAAATAGCAATGGTTAACTTTTCTGTTGACATAGGTTTTCAATATCCAGAAACAGGACAAGCAAAACAAGAAAATATTTCCCCGTACTCTCCGCTCCTCGCAAGACCTCCTACACTCTAGCTCCCTTGTCTCCTCCTCCCATGCTCATCTCCAGGACTTCTCCAGAGCTTCCCCCATCCTCTGGAACTCTTTACTCCAATTTATCAGACTATCGCCTACTCTGCTCACTTTTAGGCGATCTCTGAAAACCTCTCTGTTCAGGGAATCCTATCCTGCCCTCAGCTAATACTGGAATCTTCTACTCTTCCAACCAGTCCATCCCCCACAGTTACTACCTTTTGTACCACTAGCCCCTCCCTCCTAGATTGTAATCTCCAAGGAGCAGGTCCCTCAAATCCCTCTTGTATTGAACTGTATTGTCTCCCGTTATATTGTAAAGCGCTGAGCAAACTGTTGGCGCTATATAAATCCTGTATAATAGTTTATGGCACTACTTTTCTTCTCTCACTGTCTGGATCCTGGTTCTTATAACTCTGGTGGCACATCCTTTAATACTAGTTCTCCAATTAGGAGTAAGATGACAGGCTTTTAGGGGTATGGCAAACACCACTGTGTTCCAACAGGGCAGGATGTCCATTTGCTCTCCTATAAGTGGAAACATTCTCTTTCAGCCCAGGAAAAAAACGTCTACTCCTCCTTTACTCAGTCTCATCTCACTACTGATAGCTCCTCAGACTCCCACCTTCACAATAGAGCCAAATCACAAGAGAGAGAATTTTGGGTTGCTGTATTCCTCGCAGTGAGAAGAATCTTTCCCCTTAAAGGCCTCATAAGATCACAACTGTTCAGCTCACTGTTCCCCGTGCTGGAGAGAAAGTTGTACAAGGATTTCCATGCTCGATTCAATCATCTGGTGCATTTGTACTTTCTGAACCGGTCATGCTGCTTCTTGATAATTCCACCTTCAATCAGACCACCAGTTACCAAGGTTCCTCCACTCCTGACGAAGCTTATGAATGAAACACATTGGATGGAGACAGAACCTTATGATATCATCACATAGCAACTGCCGAGACACAATTCCAGAAAATTTGAGGTGCTCTGTTTTTTGAGCTGTTACATCCTGGGTGTAGGTAGACAGTACTGGTAAATGCAAACTGACATTTTTAATATATGGATCTTATTGTGCAATAATGTGTACATCCTCTTTTATAGTGATTTATCTAGTTATATGTGGGAGTATTTGTAAAGCTGAGAGCTGCTTTGGAGATTAAGTCCAGCTGGATGTTTTCTCAGCATGCTATATTAGATTAGCATATTTCCTAGGGCAGTGGTGTCACTGTCAAACAGAATTTAATCGCAGGCCATATCAGCATTATAGTTGCCCTTAAAGGGCCGGTTGTATCTGTAAGACTATATAAATGTATCTACTCTTGATCATATGAAATAATGGTCTCTGCATTCAATTATTACTAGTTTTAGTAATAAATTAAGATTTGAGCTGTGAAGGGCAGGTGCAGACTGGCACCGCAACCATTCACATACTTGTAGCAGATGATGCAAGTCTGAAAAGGAGGGTTGCACACTACTGGTATCATCCACAAGAAGCTTTATTGGAGACTCCTCAGACATATGGTTCTGCCATGGTTTTCTGTCTGAGCAGTCTCCAGTAAAGTTTCTTGTGGATGATACCAGCGGTGTGCGACCCTACTTTTTAACTGGCATAGAATTGTATTATTCTCATAATAATTATATACTGATGTCCAAAGCCCCTGACATCAGATTTTAAGAGCCCCCACCATCAGGAGTCACCTACCCTCTCTTAAATCAGAGTGCACCCCCCTTACCCTGTGCTGCTGCCAGGAAGAATTTGGGGGCAGAACTGCAGGAGGTGCAAGGGCTATATGAAATGGCCTGGAGGGCTAGATACGGCCAGTGGGCCTTGTGTTTTCCACATGTGTTCTAAGGCAGTGATGGCAAACCTATGGCACGCGTGCCAGAGCTGAAACGCAGAGCCATCTCAGTGGGCACGCCAGGAAGAAGAGGAAGATGAGCGCACACGGACCACACACACACACACACACACACACACACACACACACACACTGACCGGCCATCCAGATCTCGTCCACACTGGACCTCCATCAAACTACATCTCCCACATGTCTCTGGGGCCAGGGTGGGTGTGGACAAGAGGAAAGTGTGGATGGGAATGAGCTGCTGGGTTGGAAGCCACACCGACACTGCCAGAGGTGAGATTAACTGCTTGCAGTGTCATCCATCAGTGCCCAGCAGTGTCGCCTGTCAGTGCTGCCCAGCAGTGCCACCTGTCAGTGGCCAGCAGTGTCGCCCATCAGTGCCACCCATCAATGATGCCAAGCAGTGCCGTCTGTCAGTGCCTCCAGTTGGTGCTGTCAGTGCCACTTATCAGTGCCCATCATTGCTGCATATCAGTGCATCATCAGTGCCTCCTCATCAATGCCCACCAGTGCCGCCTCATCAGTGCTACCTATCTGTGCCACCTCATCAATGCCCATTAGTGCCGCCTCACCAATGCACATCAAAGAAGAAATATTACCTGTTTGCAAAATTTTATAATAGAAGCAAAGAAAACCTTTTGTTTTTAATGTTTTGCTCTTTTTTCATTTATAGTGCAAAAAATAAAACACCCAGTGGTGATTACATACCACCAAAAAAAAAAAAAAAAGCTCTATTTGTGTGAAAAAAAAAAAAAAATGAGTGTTGCATGACTGCACAATTGTCATTGTCAAGTGCAACAGCACTGAAAGCTGAAAATTGGTCTGGGCAGGAAGGGGGTAGAAGTGCCTGGTAGGAAAGTGGTTAATTGCAGTGTTGGCACTTTGAAATAAAAAAGGTGGTTTTGTGTTGCAGTTTTGGGCAATCGGGCTCAAAATGGTTCGCCATCACTGTTCTAGGGGGTCAATATAGGAAGATGATTGTGCTATTGCAAGGGTAGTGACTGGATAGGGTGGAAACCAGAGGATTGAAATGAAGTTTATTAAGCACCTGTGTGATGGACTTTTGCTGAATGATCAGTGGACACGTGTGCAGACTAGTGCACCATTTTTTTTTTTTTTTTTTTTGTTGCTGCTACACTAAATTTGTGATGTTCTTATCAAATGGCACCACTATTGCACTTTGTCACATATGGAGTGAGTTTCACTATTTAATTCATGTCTTTTTGGTGATTGTTTTTGCACTTTCTGGTTACACTTTCATTACACGTTTGCAGTGTTGTATGTACTTTATGTATTTTTGCACAGGGGTAAATACATACTGTATTTATTTAATCTTTCCTCTTTTGTCCTTTTCCTGGACATATTTAGGTAAACAAACTGAAAAATCATATTTGTACATTGGGTGGAATAGAATGTGTTAACAATATATATGTTTTTTCATATACAGTGATAATCATCTTTAGCTCCTGATGAAGTGGATATCGAGCTGTCTGAGAACCTGGATATGTAATATGTACTACACTAGAGTTGCAAGTTTCAATGCATATGGTGTTTTAAACACAAAATTTGATGTCAAATTATTTTTTTAAAAATATGTGTACACAAATAAATTGCATGTTTTAATAGATCAATTGTGTTGTCAAATGCCTTGTTAATACTGTATATAAGGTTATACTTTAGCACGGTGTTTTGGTTTATTTTTTAATTTATTTTTTCCAGCTATGGGATTAGTTTTTTTTTTTTTTTTTTTTTTAAAAAAGAGGTAATAGCACAGAAATTGGTCCCAGTACACTACGTGACCAATCACAAAGCGCAGTGCAACTCACACATTCGCAGTAGGAAAAGCTGCAAGGCTTCACTTCTGGTTTCCCTTACTTGCAATGCCGGCATTGGGAACCTGAAGGCTAGTAAAGAACTAGCCCAGGTGACAATGGCGCTGGACAGGTAAGCTTATATTAAAAGTCAGCAGCTACAGTATTTGTAGCTGCTGACTTAATTTTTTGGGGGGGGAGCCTGGAGCTCCACTTTAATATAAGCCTACATAGTACAAAGATAGATTATATATATAAATAAATTAAAACTGTTCATGTTTAATAGACTGGCAAAAATATATATTGTTTTTAATGTAATAATTTTTAGTTTTGAGCATAGCAAAGAAGAAATATGTACAAAACCTCTACACATTGGGTTTGATTTGCTAAAAATCAGAGTGTAAAATCTGTTGCTGCTGTAACCCTTCCACTGTAAGTTTTGTTTTGCTGGAGTTGGATTTTAATGGGTAAATTCACTAAAACTGGTGCACTCAAAATCTGGTGCAGCTGTGTATGGTAGCCAATACGCTTCTAACTTCAGCTTGTTCAGTTAAGCTTTGTCAAAAAAGCTTGGAAATTGATTGGTTTCTATGTACAGCTGCACCCGATTTTGCACGCTCCAGTTTTTGTAAATCAACCCCATGCATACATTATCAGTGAAAACCGCATCTCAAATCGCTGCGCAAACTGTTGGTGCTATATAAATCCTGTATAGTATTAATAATTAAGTCATTATGCACATCTATATGCATTTAACCCTTTTGTGATTGCTTAGGTAATCCTATACTAAATTCATCCAGTGTATACAAAATATGAAATAATATTTCAAAGTGAAAGTCAAGGTCACAGTCTTCTGAAGCTCAATTTATTGTATTTGTTTACAGTGTAAAATTAAGAAAAACAGAACATTCTGGGAGGATGTAGTACATAGAAGGCATCCTGGATTGAGATCAATACATTGGGCTTTTCTCCTCTCCTTTAGGATTTGTGACTTTTTCAAAGTTTTTGTAAATAATATCAAAAATTTCAACCTGAAAAACAGAAAAAAATATTTGGAATAAAAGTGCTTAGAAACAGTAATATTATAGTATTTTACAGAGGACCTAAATTAAACCCACAAGTGTTAAGACATTAAAGCGAAAAGCAAGAACTTTTTATATAACATGTAGCTATCCAGAACAGTTATCAGTGTGCAAAATCTTTTAAATTATTGCTCATTAGTCAGTTTGCTTGTCATTAAACAAAACAGAACCAATCAGCGCAGTCGAAACCCTAATATCTATGAATAAATAATATTCATAGGGAGGAGGAGCCTCGCTTCTGACATCATCCGCGGCTATCTTCTGAACGGCTTGACTGCTATACATACAACACCCGATTATGTACTTATGATAAGTGCTGAAATGTGTAAGTGTTTTCCACATTTTAAAAGCCTTTAGCAGAGAACGCCATTTGTATTTCCAGAGGCGTCCCTAGGTTTGGTGTCACCAGGTGCAGTAACATGTGGTATCACCCCTCCAGAGAAGGAGAGGTGGTGGTGTAGCGGTAAAATGAGTATTCTGACCCGTGAAGATATGTATCCCCTGAAGCAACTGCGCATGTGCTGGTTTCAGGCCGAAGAAACGGATCTCTGACTTTAGCACAGAGCTGCCACAGTTAACCCCTTACAGGCTGCAAACCACTGAAGCTGATCCCGCGGATCACTATGGGTTGCAAGATCAGTTAACCCGGTATAGGTTCAACCTGTTTGGAGGAGGAGTTATTACATGTCAGTTTGAGTGAACCATTAGAGGGCAGACAGTTCTGAAAGTTTGCATGATTTAACCATGTGGTTATATTATATTTTACAATGCCCATTGGTCAGTTCCTTTTGAAATAGGAAGCAGCACATATAAATGATGTCACCTGATTTTAGATTTCCCTACCTATAGCAGACCTGTCCCAAACTTTAGCAATTCTGACTCAGCAAGTGCTGAAAAATACATAAGCATACATTATCATCGGTGAAAACCACAGGTTAAATAGACCAGCAGACTCACAGTTAGAGGCAGCTGATGTAGAAGTGTTGCATTTGGCCTGACCCTCCCATCTCCTAAATCTTCCTATTGGTCAAGGAAGCTGTCCATCACTTGGGTGCCCAATAGGTTTAGGATTGTGAAAAACTTAATTTTAGGGAAAACAAAGCTGAAGATTTTCTAAGCTTTTCTTGACAGGTTTTGACTTTTTTGAAGTTTTTATTCCTTAACTTAGACATAAGCCAAATCAGAGTGAGATAGTTATTTAAAGCACTCACTTCACATTCCAGTGCTTAATGCTACATTCATATGGCCGTAGCACCACCATAAAAAGTTTACTGATCATTGGGCAAGGAACAAAAGTTCCTGCATAAATGCTCAGTACATAGATCAATTGTCCTGTTCTTTTTTCAATGGTATATGTTGTATACAAGTCATCAGATGTAGATTTTTGCATTTTGTGTTATAGATCTCAACGCAGTGCATGTTTTCTCAACTCTCTGAATGTCTATTGAAAAACAAAAAACAATTCAGCTGTGTTTGGATCCATATTAGAAAAAAAACAAAAAAACAAAAAAAAAAACAAACCTATTCTAAAATGTTTTTTTTTTATGGCCATGTAATTGGAGGTCTAAAATGAAAAGTAAAGTCAATTTTTTTTTTTTCTTTTAAACTGGTAACAGGTAGGCTTTATTACAAAAGAGATACGAGCATATTATGACAAACTCCTGGGCTCTACATTTTTATTTTCTTGTGGCAGTTTACTTCTGCTTAAACGTGTATCTCAGACTAAAAATTAGCCCTTCCAGTGGTTACCTTGGACTACAGTAAAATAGTGTCTATGTTGTAGAGAAAATTATAAATGGGAGGGTGTGAAGTGTTTACCAAAAAAGACAAATGGATAGGGCTCGCACCACTGAATTAGGAGTGGAGTGCATTTCTAGCAGATCAACAGCAGGGTCTTTAACTGGTATAAAATACAAGGAACTGTGAAGGCATTGCAGAGGTGTATTGCATAGGTTTTTATTTTTTTTTTTGCCCTGACCTACATGTAAGTAAATGGGCTCCATGCCAGTTAGCCTGTTCGTACAATTCAGTAAAATGCCCTTTAAGTGTTCAAAAAGGACATACTGTTCTTGTTTTATATAGCAAGTAAACATTATGTCCCTTTTATTCTACTGAACTGGTGAGAACACAAGCCAGAATCTAGTGAATTGTGATCGGTATGAACAAAAGATGCTTTGATAAATATGTAAGCAGTAAATCAGAGCCTATTTCTTATTACAAAAATAAGAAACTCACATAGATATTTCTCACGTCGATGAGAGCTAATCTCAGCTCTACAAAGGCACCTTCATCTTTGTCATGGACCAGGGCTCTGTAATCCATCTACAAAAAAAAAAAAAAAAAAAAATAATAATATACAGGTGATAAAACGATTATGACGACAAAGAATAATGTAAAATAACAGAAAAACTCGAGAGCTATGCCTGAAACAAACAGTCTCACCACATGTGTTTCCTTTGAAGCTTTAGCAACAGCATCCCCTCTTTCTGTGAAATATCTAAAAGGGCAAAAAAAATAGACAAGTCTTAAAGTAATTTATGTAATAGATACATTAGGGGAATAGTATTAATTTTAGGGAAAACAAAGCTTAAGATTTTAGAGATGTGTGTATATACACATATACACACATCTCTATCACATATACACACACACACTGTATAAATATACACCACCGATTGCCGTGCTGTGTGCTCCTGGAGCCACGCATGCGTGGTTAGAATGGGAGGACGTCATATGACGTCTTCCCAAAACAAGAGAACTGCCTTGCGCCCGTCATTACCTTATATGACGGGTGGGAGGCGGTTAAAAATGATATACTGTATAAAAAAAATAAAAAATAAAAAAAAAAAGCCAAAACAATTTCTCCCCATTTTGAATAGAGTCCCTTGTCTACCATGGTTAAATGATTTGATGGTTAAAACCACTGTCAGCTTTTTTGTCCCATATTTGTGTCCCATTCAATGTGTATAGTGAGATTTAATGTCTCTGTTTGAGGACTTATAAGTCTGGATGAGAGCTGATATGAGCACACTGGCAACTGACAGTTATCACAGAGGCATGCCTTGAATGTAGCATATAGTACTCATGGGCTAGTAGGCAGAATGTAAATAAAAACACTGCAACAATCAAACACTGGTATGTTTGAAACTAAAAGGCATCTTTTTCTAGTTTTGGATAGAGTGAAGAGGGATTAGAACACCTGTCAGTTTTTACTGCTGCCTGTGCCCCCATTAGGGAGATTCACCCTCTTAATTTGTACGGTTTACAGTTATCATTGAAAGTAAAAATAAAAGAAAATCCCAAATTTTGAGTTAACACTAGAACAGAGGGAAAATCTTCCAATAGGAACACTAGTTCTGGTTAGACCTTGGGATTCCCTCACTTCGGCGAGATTTCCTCTCACATTCTGTTTTGGCTATGGGAGAGGAAGTAAAAGGGAAATCTTCAATGGGGGAAAGATGGCACAAAAAAAACAAAAAAAACAAAAAAAAAAAAAAAAACACTACATGGGCTATAATCCTCCCTAATTTTGCTTTTAGTTCTACGCTTAAAGAGTTCCACTCACCCTGTCAAAAAATAAAGTCAGCAGCTACAAAAACTGTAGCTGCTTTTAAAAAACAGCCACTTACCTGTCCCTCGGTGTGTCCCCTGCAGCCCATTTCATTGGCCATCCTGTGTTCCAGGAGGCCGGCATCTTCAGTGTGGGCATCCGGCTGTGATAGCTTGCAGCTTCACAGCTGGGTACCCACTACGCATGCGCGAGTAGCGCTGCGCTTCATAAATAGTCCTGTAGTCTTCTGGGACCCGTCACGTGTCCCAAAAGACTACAGGGAGGGTGGACACCTTCAGCTTTCTGTCGCCTAGGCGATCAAACCAGAAGTGGGAGCTGGTACCTGTCAAATTTGGGTACCCGTTCCCCCCTCCCGCCCCCCCAAAGGTGCCAATCCTTAATGGGGAGCGGTCCTTAAAGCAGAACTTCCCCCTTTTTTTGGGTGCAGCTCCGCTTTAAGCCCAATTTCAGGGAAACAAATGCTCTTGCGGAGACACCCCCCTTACCCTGGCACTGGGTTAGTCTAGGGGCAGAGGATTAAGGTAAAGATCAGAGCTTTGGGCAGAGGAGGAGGGTGCTGGAGCTAGTTGGAACAAGGAATCAGGTAAGTAGAAGAGGCATCTACTATTTAAAATCTTCTACAATCCCTATGACATTACGAACAATTAACCCTTCCACTGCAAGGGTGTTTTTTTTTTTTTTCCTGAAGTTGGATTTTAACGGGTAGATTTACGAAAACTGATGCACTCAAAATCTGGTGCAGCTGTGCATGGTAGCCAATCAGCTTCTAACTTCAGCTTGTTCAGTTAAGCTTTGGCCATAAAACCTGGAAGCCGATTGGTTTTTATGCAGATGTGCACCAGATTTTGCACTGTCCAGCTTTACTAAATAAACCCCTAAGGGTTTAACATTTGTGGAACATTTCTAACTTGAGCTTTCTTTTGGCAAACAGTTAAATTAGTGGATCTAGCTCTGCTTTAAGCAATTGCCACCTCATCCTTTTCATGCTCTTGGCTTGGAGGCTGTAGAGCTAGCCAGCCCAATCAGATTGTAACTTTCCATATCTAAAATATTTACCAGTATAATGCTTGGTTGGTGACAAATTTAGTGGAGCCATATTATTATTCACATCATTTAGCTGCTTAAGACAGCTTAATATTGCTTTAAAGCTCTGATCCTATGGTTGAGGATAAAATAATAGAAGGTAAAAAAAGTGAAATTAAGTTTTAGCATATACTTACTTGTTGATGTTAGTCTGAGAGGTTTCTACTTTGGTTTTTATGGCTGTAACACGTTCTAAGACTTTTTCCTTATGTGTGTAAAGAATAGAACAACATGTAAGGAGGTTTGTTAAATTGATTTTTTTTTTTTTTTCTTAAAACATCTAAAAATATCTGGTAGACTGTTGAACACCACATTTTATCGATATGTCAGTGCTATTTTCCTTCACCTTTGTGCCAACAGAAAATAAAGCACTCTAAGAATATACATACAACTGTGTACCTGTACTGAAACTCCAAAGTCATTTCCATCTTCAATTTTTGGAATAACATGATGGATCCAAGTGATAATCTACAAGAAATAAAACTGCTGAAATCATTTTTGTCATTTGCATTCACTTTTCTTAGGCCACCGACTTCTATCACAGTCTTACCAGTGCACAACCCTCACGGAGAGTCCTTATCTCAGGTAGGACAACGTTTAGGATTTTTTTAATCTTCTCATTTTCCTTCAAGAATCCGCATTTAGGAGCTGTGTAAACCAGAAAAACAAAGTTATCATACCAAACTGCAGTCAACCCATATGTATTATTTTTATTGTAGGTGAAAACCGATGGGGAAGTCAGATCCTGGCTTTTTATAGGCCTTATATTTTCTCTTTTGCATTTAAGTAGCCATGTGTGGGAAAAGTCACCATAGGTGCTAGCACATCTCAGTAGCAAAGCTGACCAAAAGAGCCAACATAAAAACTTAAGGGCGATTCCACTCAAATATGATTGCTTAGTTTTATTGGGTGAAACGTAGTGGGCAGGTGTGCAGACCCAGCAATAAAGATGAGCAAATCTACCAAAGTTCAGTTTGCCACAGTTTCAGCAGATGTTCCAAAAATTTTAAACCATGGTTGGTGCGAACAAAACTTCATGCCTACCCAAGAACTCAAGCACAGAGATCTCACGGAGTGAAAAACTATAAATAGATATACCCCTCCAGCATCTATCAAACACCAAAAAGGTAAGTGTGGACTCATTCTTTGTTACAAAACTAGAAAGATAGAAGGGACATACGCTACCTTTCTTTTCTTCTTTATCAGTTTCCATTTTAGAATCCTGAAAAGAAAATATGCTTTGTTTAAGTGTTTAAAAAACAAAGAATACATAATTTGTTTAACAAAAGCATGATCATGGCTGTAATGTATTACCCCCATGGGTTTGTGCCAAAGTTTATGTCTAAGTAATAAAATTGAACTCCAGCCAAAATTTATTTGCAGATTTTGGATTGAGCAAGAAAAGGTTAGAACTTCATCAGACTTTCATTGCAGTCTGCTTCCCCACTTGGGAGATTTTTTAATCCCAATGGTACTTGTTAGAGAAAGAAATAAGGGGAAATCCCAAAACAGGACTGGAGCAATCTTCCAATGAGAAATCATGCTCTGGTGACATTGAAAGGTGATTTTTTTTTTTTCTTCATATCCAGTTTCTCTGAGACAAAAAAATCTCCCCTTGCAGAAGTTTCTTCCCTTACAGTCTCTATCCAAAAGCTAAAGGTTTGTCCTGGAAATGGGGCCTATCAGGTCTGGAGCCCAATGGCCAACTGAAGAAGCGTGCACGGCAGGCTGACAAGGTTGCTGCCAATTTCTTTGAGAGCACCTGAATTTGGAAAGGATTTATTTGGACATTTGAAGAAATTCAGAATTGGACATTTTTGTTTTTTTTTTTATATTCACAAATTTAATTATTTAAATTACTTATGTTTTGCACATAATTTTGATATTAATTGATAATAGATATATATATCTTTTGCACTAATGTTTCTACACTAAATTAGGAATAGTTTGTGGTTTTAGCGCATTCCTTGATTTAAGTTATAGCACTAAGAAATTTATTTGGTTTCTTTGAGGTGGAATTGCTGCTTTAAAGTATTAAGGGTGTGGCGCTTTTATTACACTTGTGATGATGCTGCTAATTGAGGAGGCAACAGCTTAGCTTTTCCAGCTAATTGAGAAGGCAACAGCTTAGCTTTTCCAATTCATTTTTTTCCTCTTTCATGTCTCTCACCTCAGATTCTGGAGAAGGAGGGTCAGGAATAGGAATATTCAGCTCAGCATGAAGGGTTGTCAGATCCTTGACACTGAAGAGGTCACTCTGAGGGGAGAAAGTGATCAGGTCACTTGGACCGCAACTCAGTTCATACATTTGCAACAACATGTAAGAAGTCACCAAAACTAAAATAAGCTAACCCAAAAATGATATAACATTCATAGGTGGAACCTGATAAAATGAATTACCCCTGCTTTGCTTGTGGTGGCAAAATCTCCTAACTCTGCTCCCATCCAACCTGGTCATTGCCCTTCACTTCTGGATGGAATATAAAATCAATTCAAAACAAGGGATCCCTTCATAATGGTAAGTAGATCTGGTAACTCAAGGGTACAGATGTTGTCACCACACTATCAATAGATATACAACTGTCAGGTAACTGAATTCTCCAGGATCTGCCAAAAACAAATATCTTCAGGTGGGCTAACTTTTCACTGATATTATGGTGTAGTTATCTTGAAGAAAATATTTTTAGCCTATTTAAAGTGGATGTAAAAGACTCAAGGTTTTTAACACTCAAGCATATTATGTATGAAGGTTAAAAAAAAAAAAAAAAAAAAAAAAAACCTGCGCAGCAGCCCCCTCAGTCCCCCACAATACTTACCTGAGCCCCATCTAGATCCCACAATTTTTCAAAAGAGCAGCAGCTCCCTGGGGACTCTTCCTCCTCATTGGCTGAAACAGCAGCAGTAGCCATTGGCTCCCGCTACTGTCAGTCACAGCCAATGAGCTAACAAGGAAAGAGCAGGGGATAGGGCCAACTAAATAACCATAGAGATAGAGGCTTAAAGAGTAATTGGTATCGCTTGAAGTACAAAGTTTGCCCAATAACCAAAAAAAATTGTGAATCAAGAATTCACAAGAAAAAAGCAGTTACATAAGAGGACAAATGCGATGCTCATAATTATGAAAATGCTTTATTAGCAAAATTGCACATGAAAGACAACCGAGTCAAGACTGTCTTGGTGGACGGGGACGAACCGTGTTCCATGTGTGAATGTACTCCCAGAGCAGTGGCTTGGGAGCGAGCCTACTTGGGTGCCCCATAGCAAGCTGCATGCTCTGGAGGCACTCAGCAGGAAGGAGGGGCGAGGAGCGTCAGTGGGGGGCCTGTGAAGAGGAGGATTGGGGCTGCTCTGTGCAAAACCAGTGCGCAGAGCAGGTAAGTATAACATGTTTGTTTCCTTTTTTTTTTTTTTTTTTGGAATCTCAATCTGCCCTTAATATCACTTTAAAGTTGGAACTACAAGTCTAAATGTGAGGCTTTTCCGTTTATTGCACACCCAAAAACAATGTAAAGTGACAATAAACCTATTTCGTTCTGCTGTTCAATATTTAGAACCGCCAAAACCAATGGCCACTATACAGTACTCCTACACCTCTCTGTGACTTTTGACACAGTTGACCACCCTATCCTCCTCAAAAAACTACACTCAGCCTCAGAGACTCCGCTCTCTCCTATCACAGCGCTCCTCCAATGTTACCTATAATGCTGCCACCTCCTCTTCACTCCTTCTCTGTTGGGGTCCCTCAAGGTGCTGTCCTTGGACACCTTCTCTTCTCCATCTACACCTTCTCCCTTGGCCAGTTGATAAATTCCCACGGCTTCAATTACCATCTCTATGCTGACGACACAAATCTCTCTACCCCTCACCTCACCCCTTCAGTCTCCGCTCGTATCACAAGCCTGCTAAGTGACATATCGGATTAGATGTCACTCCACTTCCTCAAACTCAATCTTTCCAAAACTGAGCTTCTAGTATTCCCCCCAGCCTGTGCCCCCCCCCCCCCTGCCTTCTTCATCAAGACCAACAACATGATCATCAGTCCCACCCCTCAAGCCAGAGTACTAGGTGTCATCCTAGACTCCAACCTGTCCTTTCAGCCCCAGGTCCAAATCGCTGACAAACTCATGTAGACTTCACCTCCGCAACATCTCCAAGATACAACCGTTCCTAACCTCGGAAACCGCTAAGCAACTCGTTCATTCCCTTATTATATCACACCTCGACTACTGTAACTCCTTCCTCATTGACCTACCTCACCGCAGGCTATCCTCACTTCAATCTATCATGAATGCTGCAGCCAGACTCATCCACCTTACTAACTGTTCCGTATCTGCCACCCCTCTCGGGCAATTGGAAGCCAGTTGAGGGACTGGCAAACGGATAAAATTCAAACGCTAACTCTGACGTATAAAGCCATTCATAACACTGCCCCAAATTACATCACCGTTCTTGTCTCCAAATATCACCCAAACCGTACTCTCCGCTCCTCACAAGACCTACTCTCTAGCTCCCTTGTCTCCTCCTCCCATGCTCGTCTCCAGGACTTCCCCCATCCTCTGGAACTCCCTACCCCAATCCATCAGACTATCGCCTACTCTGCTCACTTTTAGGCGCACTCCTAACCTATCTTTTCAGGGAAGCCTACCCAGCCCTCAGCTAATCTTGAAATACTCTACTCTACTCTTCCAACCACTCCATCCCCCACAGTTATTACCTCTTGTACTACTATCCCCGCCCTCCTAGATTGTAAGCTCCAAGGAGCAGGGCCCTCGAATCCCTCTTGTATTGAATTGTTACTGTACTGTCTCCCACCATAATGTAAAGCGCCGAGCAAACTGTCGGCGCTATATAAATCCTGTATAATAACAACAACAACTGATACTTAAGGTTTAGAGACCTTCAACAGACTATCCAGGTGGTGAATCTTCTCTGGGACAAATTCCGATAGGAAGTTCTGGACCTGTAGACAAGAGAAGTTACGAGAGTCACTACATAATTCTAGTGGACATGAACTTCATTTTTTCCTTCACAGAGCTCTGTGGCAATGCTTTGTGAATGTATATCCTATTGCTGTGTACATGAGTGTGCATTCGGAGCGCCATTTTAAAAAGGCAAAAACAAACAGTACTGAGCAATAACATGATAAAAAGCTTGTTTTATTGCATGTTACTGAAATGCACAAGTGCAAAGTCAGCCTTTCCATTTTCAGGCTAATTATTTGCAGGCTTATAGGATCCCCGTATATATTTGTTAAATCATTGGAGGGAAAAAAAAAAAAAAAAAAAAAAAAGTGTCAAAAGCATGACCTCTATCCTCTCCAGCTGTGCTGGTCAATACCCGACATGGGGGTTTCCTGACTCAAGAGATGGGCTGCACTGTCAGGCTACAGACATGCAACAGTGGATGGACATGCTATCCTGTAGAAGTGGACTGCAAATGGACGCTGCAGCAGACACATTACATGACCACTATTACAGACAACAAATCAACACTTCCACATTTATGCCCCCTTAAAAATGATGTGTATTTCATGCATTATTTCATCCTGCAAGATCCATTATAAAAAGAGGAAAGGGATGGACACCACAGAAAGTAAGAAGTGTGAAAGAAATATACCAAGTCATTGAACTAGTAGAAGCCAGCACTGACAGCATACAGCCTTTGTGCTGCAGGCTGGACCCCAGGGCTCTATGGCCTTAATCTCAGCATACAGAATAATAGACCAAAATTAACTTAAACATCATTGTTAACATTACCTGATTGTAAAGATTTGCACAGAATCCATCCACCTGTAAAACAGAAATGAAAAAATATTTATTCTGTAGTATTGGGCTCTTAAAGTGTTACTAAACCCAGGACCCTGCATTCACTATATCTGGTCTCCCACAGTATGCACAACATGGAAGTGCAATTATTTTAGTAAATATAAACTGCTATTTCCTTTTCTCATCAGCAGTTAGAACAGTCTTGTGACTTCTATCAGTGTCTAGCTGAACACTGGTTAAAGCTTGTAGGAGAAGTTTTTATTCTGCTCTAGGAGGATGCAGAACCCCTAACCTGTGTCTGGACTGTGCTGATCACATGCATTCTCCCAAGGGGAAAAAAAACAAAAAACAAACACCTAGCAATACACACCAAACTGAGCATGTGCAGAGTGACTCCACAAATATGTCTTAGGAGATAAGAGGGGGACACTGGAAGAAGAGGAGGATCAGAGAAGCCAGGAACAAACAGCATTTTTACACAATGCAGATGATTAAGCCCTTAGGTTCCACAGTGAGTATAACAAGCGTGTGTCTCCATAGCAAGGGGTTTTATATGCAGGCATTCGGCAGGGGGGCAGAGCCAGGAGCATGGGACCCCAGAAGAGTTGCTGTAAGCAAGTTCTGTACTTTAAAGAAAAAAAAAAAAAAAAAAAAAAAAAAGAAGAAGATAGGCCTAGAAGTATCTAAGTTTACCAGCAAACCCCCTTAAAGGTAAATCTGAGATTGTGTCTCATCCTTCTGTAGTATATTGTCACTATGCAAGCAGCATTGATTTCTATATGCCTTATTGTTCATAAAGAGATGCCAGAGGTAGAGGAAGAAAGTGTCATCTTTTTTAAAATTAAACTAAGCATATTATACTCACCTGCTCTGTCCAATAGGCCCCCTTCCTGCTCTTCTGTGGTCCCCAGCCTGTTCTTTTTATGCCTCATTTTCCGCGAGTGCCCCCATAGCAAGCATCTTGCTATGGGGGAAATTACACGTCCAAGCTCCCTAGCCAGGCTGTGTGCTTTCAGAGATCCACAGAGCAGCTGTGGGGTGTTGCCCCCACCTCCTCACAGGATTTGACTGACACCAGCAGGAGCCAAAAGCTCCAACTACTCTCAGTAAAATCTGTGAATGTAGGGAGAGAGGAGAGCAGGGCTACCAGCAGGAGCAGCAATTGTGTGGTGTCAGGTAACGGTTTTGTATTTTTACCTTAACTACTTGCCCTCCAGAGGATTTACGCCCCTCCCTGACCAGGCCATTTTTTGCATTACAGCACTGATATTTCACTGACAAATTATGCGGTCATGCAACGCTGCACCCAAATGAAATTTGCATCTTTTTCCCCACAAATTGAGCTTTCTTTTGGTGGTATTTGATTGCCTGTGCAGTTTTTTTTTTTTTTGTGCTATAAAAAAAAAAAAAAAAAAAATTTTAAACAATGGACCGACCAAATTTGAGAGAAAAAAAAAAAGAAAATAAATAAACAGTACTGAGCAATAACATGATAAAAAGCTTGTTTTATTGCATGTTACTGAAATGCACAAGTGCAAAGTCAGCCTTTCCATTTTCAGGCTAATTATTTGCAGGCTTATAGGATCCCCATATATATTTATTAAATCATTGGAAAAAAAAAAAAAAAAAAAAAAGTGTCAAAAGCATGACCTCTATCCTCTCCAGCTGTGCTGGTCAATACCCGACATGGGGGGCTTCCTGACTCAAGAGATGGGCTGCACTGTCAGGCTACAGACATGCAACAGTGGATGGACATGCTATACTGTAGAAGTGGACTGCAAATGGACGCTGCAGCAGATACATTACATGACCACTATTACAGACAACAAATCAACACTTCCACATTTATGCCCCCTTAAAAATGATGTGTATTTCATACATTATTTCATCCTGCAAGATTCATCCTAATTCATCCTAATTATGCGGTCATGCAACGCTGCACCCAAATGAAATTTGCATCTTTTTCCCCACAAATTGAGCTTTCTTTTGGTGGTATTCGATTGCCTGTGCAGTTTTTTTTTTGCGCTATAAAAAAAAAAAAAAAAAAAAAAAAAAATTTAAAAAAATGGACCGACCAAATTTGAGAGAAAAAAAAAAAAGAAAATAAATAAATAAATATATATATATATATATATATATATATATATATATATATATATATATATTTTACTTTTTGCATAAACATGTTAAGTAAAAAAAATAAATAATTTTCATCATCAATTTCATCATAAATTTAGGCTAAAATGTATTCTGTGACATCTTTGCTGAAAAAAATCCCAATACGTGTAAATTAATTGGTTGACGTGAAAGTTATAGCGTTTACAAATGTCAGTATATATACACTGGGATTTTTTTTTTTTTTTTTACTAGTAATGACAGCGATCAACAACTTTTAGCAGGACTTTTGCGGACATTCTGACACCACTGGGGGGGAACCAACTTGGTGTCGCCGACAGCCCCAGTGACACCAATACAGTGATCAGTGCTAAAAAAACAAAAAAAAAACCGCAGTGTCACTGTACTAATGGCATTAGGCAGGAAGGGGTTAATGTGAGGGGCAATCAAAGGGTTAACTATGTGCTGGGAGTGTTTTACTAGGGGGGTGGAGGGTGTGTGCTTTACTGTAAGCAGTGTGCTCCTGCAGTCTTCCTCCCCTTAGGGGATCGTCGTTAATCACAGGGCGCTGGTGGGTAATTACTGGCCAGTGTCCAGTGAGTGACATCCGCAGCCACAATTGGCAGTGCAGGTAGGGCTTGTGCACCCCCTACCCCGAAATCATAACACACACACACACACACACAACTAACCTGATCAGTCACTGTTTTTGGTAGAAATTATATTTCTACATGGCAAATAATTTATTAGCAGGTGTAGTAGAGTAATAGAAATCCAACAGACCCAACAGTCATGACATGCATGCTTCTGATTCTGTGTAATTGAATCACTAATTGAAAGGGGCATGTTCAAAATAATAGCAGTGTGGCGTTCTATTAGTGAGGTCATTCATTCTTTGAAAAACAGGTGGCAATTATTGCCCTTATTTAAGGAAGGAGGGCAGCAAATGTTGTCCATGCTGGTTACAGTGCATTTCTCTCTGAAATTCTGAGGAAAATGGGTCGTTCCAGACATTGTTCAGAAGAACAGAGCACCTTGATTAAAAAGTTGATTGGAGAGGGGAAAACATATATAGAAGTGCAGAAAATGATAAGCTGCTCAGCTAAAATGATCGCAAATGCTTTAAAATGGCAACCAAAACCTGAAAGACGTGGAAGAAAGCAAAAAACTACCATTCGAATGGATAGCAGAATAGCCAAAATGACAAGGACTCAGCCAACAATCAGCTTCAGGAAGATCAAAGAAGGTCTAAAGCTACCTGTGAGTACTGTTACAATTAGAAGACACCTATGTGAAGCCAAGCTATCTGCAAGAAGCCCTCGCAAAGTCCCACTGTTGAAAAAAAGGCATGTGCTGAAGAGGTTACAATTTGCCAAAGAGCACATTGACTGGCCTAAAGAGAAATGGCGAAATGGCGCAACATTTTGTGGACTGATGAAAGTAAGATTGTTCTTTTTGGGTCTAGTGGCCGGAGACAGTTTGTCAGATGACCCCCAAACACTGAATTCAAGCCACAGTACACTGTGAAGACAGTGAAGCATGGTTGCGCAAGCATCATGATATGGGGATGTTTCTCATACTACGGTGTTGGGCC
Source organism: Staurois parvus (assembly GCF_062004578.1). Lineage (NCBI taxonomy): Eukaryota > Metazoa > Chordata > Amphibia > Anura > Ranidae > Staurois > Staurois parvus. Next base: position 80,890 of record NW_028317989.1, on the reverse strand, counting down.
TATTTATCGCATACCAGGGATCATGGATCAGTTTGAATACATCAGAATACTTGAAGAGGTCATGCTGCCTTATGCTGAAGAGGAAATGCCCTTGAAATGGGTGTTCCAACAAGACAACGACCCCAAACACACCAGTAAACGTGCAACATCTTGGTTCCAGACCAACAAGATTGACGTTATGGAGTGGCCAGCCCAATCCCCAGATCTTAATCCAATAGAAAACTTGTGGGGTGACATCAAAAATGCCGTTTCTGAGGCAAAAGCAAGAAATAGAGAAGAACTGTGGAATGTAGTCCAATCATCCTGGGCTGGAATACCTGTTCACAGGTGCCAGAAGTTGGTTGACTCCATGCAACACAGATGTACAGCAGTTCTCAGAAACAGTGCTTATACAACTAAATATTAATTAAGTGATTCAAAGGAAAGCAAAATATTCAAACATTTTTCAGTTTATATAGTGAATGTTTCAGTTTGTAAAGAAGAATACAAACACTGCTATTTTTTTGAACAGTCTAATATTCACTTTTCTTCAATTTTTTTTTTAGAGGAACAACACAAATTTGATATATTTTTCTTCATGTTTTGATTTGGAATAGAATGTGTAGTGTTCCCAATGCATTTGTGTGTATGGAAATAAAAGCTATTAGAAGGATTTTGAGCTTTATTCACTTTTTTCAACACACTGCTATTATTTTGAACACAACTGTACATACACACACGTGATTTTGCGCACACGTGCCGCCCTGTACCAGTATATCTGCTATAGGGAGGACCTTAAGCGGTTAATGCAGAAAATGCATTAAAGTAAAAAAAGAAAGTGCCTTTAAAACCACTTTAGGCTACTTTCACACTGAGGAGTTTTTGAAGTGTTTTTGCATTAAAAAAAAAAAAGCACCTGAAAAGCTGAAGATGTCCTATGTATATCTATGTATGTTTTCACACTGATCCGTTGCACTTGCAGAGCCGTGTAAAAACTCCTGCTTGCAGCATCTTTGAGGCATGTTTGGGGAGTTAAAAAAGAAAAAAATAATCAATGAAATCAATGGAAAACACCTGAAAAGTGCCTCAAAAGCGCCTCTGAGAAGCGTTTTGGTGCAGTTTTTAAGTCACATGTCCTTTAAAAATGGGCACAAAGTGCGGTAAAAACACCTATGCGTTTTTGCGGCAGAGCAGTGTGAAAGTAGCCTTAAAATCATGGGAGCTTTTTTGCTGACAGTGCCCACTGTGAAAATTGCCTTCACTATCCTGGAGAAAACAGGAAGAGAGAAGACATTTCCTCTTAGCTGTCTCTAAACCAGGGGTAGGCAGCCTTAACCACTTTCCGAATGACGGCTTCACTGCGGCCAGCCAGTTTTGGGTGGATGTCGTATGACGTCCTCCCAGAACGCGCTTTCCTGTGCGCCAATCACAGTGGCCTTTTACCATGTGATCAGGCGTGTCCAATGACACACTGATCACTGGGAAATACAGTTGCTGGTTATTGGCTGCACTTTCCTCACGCTGTCAGAGTGAGGAAAGTACTACCGAGAACCAGCAGTTGTCAGAGGAGGGGGTCGGCATTGATCATCAGGGCATTGATGATTGATGCCCAGCAGTGCCACCCACAAGTGCCACCTATCCATGCCACCTCATCAGTGCCCATCAGTACCGCCTATCAGTGCAGCCTCATCAACACACATCAGTGAAGGAGAAAAAAAATTGCCTGTTTGCAAAATTTTATAATTGAAGAAAAGAAAAAAAAAAAAAAAAAAAAGTTTGTTTCTAATTTTTTGCCATTTTTTGTTTAGTGCAAAAAAATAAAACACCCAGCGATAAGTACATACCACCAAAAGAAAGCTCTATTTGTGTGAAAAAAAAGATAAAAATTTCATATTGGTACAGTGTTGCATGACCGCGCAATTGTCATTTAAATTGCGACAGCGCTGAAAGCTGGCCTGGTAAGGAAGGGGGTATAAGTGCCCAGTAGGAAAATGGTTAAAGAGGTGGAGATCTACCTAAACAACATGGGAGAAGTCAAAGATCACTGGCCTCACTGTCGCCTGCTGCATTTGTGAATGAGCCCTTAGTTGCATTTGGCAGCCCTAAGGCTTGTTCACACGTAAAGTTGGGGGGTGGTAAAACCCTGTGTTGAGTCTCGGTTTCACCACCCCCAATCCCTGCACCATTTAGCTGCTGAGGCAGCAACCAAAAGGTGTACACGTGTTGCAGCAGAAATTAAACCACCTGTTGCTTTTGGTGGGTGCTACTGCCTGTCAATTACTACCCATTGAAGTACATGGGGCCACTCTGCAAGTGATTCTACGGGGTCCAATGTGAAAAAGTAGTACAATGCTGCCTGCTTTAACTCCTTGTTTACTGTACTGCACAAGGTTGCAGGGCACTTACAAAGCAGCCCTATTCACTTGAATGGGTCATCCTTGGCAGGTTCTACCCCCACCAACCATGACAGGGTGTACAACTCCTGCTGCGGCAAGTGTACACTCCAGGCCACTGCATCTAAAAGGGGTGCAGTTAGGGCAGGGGGTGGTTTAAAAAAAAAAAAACCCACACGTCTTAAGTATGAGATTTTACCACCCCCAAAAACTGCAAATGTAAAATGAATTCTATTCTGAGCCCCCTATAAAGCTGCTTTCACACTGATGTGCTGCGGTTTACCGGCACTGTGGGTGCAGCGCAGTGCATCTGTGACTTTCCTAGGTTAGCTGCACTTAGCCATAGACTTCTATCATATTCTGCAGGCGTGGTGCACTCTGAAAACGCACTAAATCTCCTGCATATTCAGGAGTTTTGATGCGCTTTCAGAAAGTGTGCCAAACCTGCAAGATATAATAGAAGTCTATTGCTAAGGGCAGCTAACCCACAGGAAAGTTGCAGGTACACTGCACTGCACCCATGGTGTGGGTAAACCGTAGCAGATCAGTGTGAAAGCAGCCCTATACTAAGATGCCCAGTGTATTGCTTCACACTGACCTGAATCTTTTTTTTTTTCCTGCTGCTGGCACCACTCTGGAGACTGCTAGCCGGGATAGGAGGTGGAGTGCAGTTGGTATCACTCCCCATGGGACAGGAGCCAGCATTACAGAGGAGACATCAGCTTATACGGCTCTTGCTTCCCACTACAGCTCCAACTTTACAAGTAGTCCCCCTGCACTGCGTGTGATGCTCTGGGATGGCGGGTCAGCGGGTCTGGGATGGCGGATCAGCAAGTCCAGACTGCAATCTAACAGTCACCTGACTGCGATCTACTGGTATCTACAGGTTGCTGACCCCCGCTCTACTGCAATCTACAAACGAGGCAATTTGTTTTGAATTTGGTGCAGGTAGTTAAAGTGGCACTATTGACAACTACCTGAATCTGCCGCACGGTTTTGTAAAACTACCGAAACTGGCAGCACAGCATTCAGAATCTGGCCCATGACCTTTTAAAGGGCCATATCACCAAGAAAGTGGAAGAAATGCTTTAATCGGGTTTCCCTGAAAGTCTACAGCAGGGGTGTCAAACTGGTGGCCCTCCAGTTGTTGCAAAACTACAAGTCCCATCATGCTTCTGCCTTTGGGAGTCATGCTTGTAACTGTCAGCCTTGCAATGCCTCATGGGACTTGTAGTTTGCAACAGCTGGAGGCCCACCAGTATGACACCCGTGGTCTACAGGATAACAGCACAAGGAAAGAAAAAAAAAAAAAAAAAAAATTATGCAATCCTCTAGAAAAGTAGATATTCGGTTGTGAGAGTTTAGCTCTGGAAATTCTAGAATAATGTAATTAGAGATATATGTGACAAATAGCTACAAAGCGTTACATAAATGAACAGCATGAAGACATGAAGAATACAAAATGTCGGATATCTCTACATGAAAGTAATCACCCTTGTAGCAATGCAGGCAGAACTGAAACTAAATTGGCGTGAACTGTAAATAAGAGCAATGACTCGGCAAAGATCAGATGTGTACAGTATAGGCAGGACCATGTTCAAATGTATTCACTTCCTAATGTATTCATCCCTATTAAGAAGGCCAAACCGTTTACAATCTGATTGTACAATCTCTTTCTATCGAATGGTCTTTAGATCTATCACAACTATGTAATATGAGGGCCTTCCCTAACTGTACATTCAGCTTGTATCCAGTCAGACAGGCCTTAGTATTACATGGTTGATTCAAAAGGAAATTGTACGATCAGATTGCAATGTGAATTGCCTTCATTAAGGTCATCTGTATATATGGAATACTTGTTTATATTCAGTTTCCTTTTTGCTGAATCTGTTAGTCTCCATGCACACTGGGCATTTTAATAATGCTGGTAACGTTAGCTGTGTAAAGGCACGTTAAAAACGTGAGTTTTTCAGTGTTTTTGTATTAGCGTTTAGTGGCATTTTAAAGGTTTTTTTTTTACCAAAAATGTCCAAAAATGCTGATTTACCACAATTTACCATGTTTTGCTGCATTTTTTAGCCCTAGAGCGTTTTTATAGCCATAAAAAATGCTGATTACAGTCTATGTGTGCATGGACACATAGGATAACATTCTGGGGAGTTTATTGGCTGTAGAAAAAAAACAACAAAAAAAAAATATATGTCAAAAGCCAAAAACAGCAGCTGTAAAAATGTCCAGTGTGCATGAGGACTGAAAAGCTGAATTCCAGACAAACACCTAAATATACAGATTTTATAAGGTATATTAACGGAGCCATTATACATGCCATACAGTCCTAGTATTTACACTGCTCTGCCATATTGCACAGCCCTGTCTGGCAAGGGAAGAGACCTGATTTTTCTGGTGCAGTAAAGTAACACTCACAGGTCTAGCCCCACCCCCACCCTGTTAGTGGACAGTGAAAGGAGAAGCAGCAGACTGATAGGTTCATCTCTCTGTCACTCTGCTCTCTTCTCCTATCAGCACCCTCCTCACACTTTAGCACAACTTGTGCTACTTCCTTCTGCACTCAAGGCTCTGCTGTACAATAGACTGCAAGAGGCTGATGAAAGCCCTGTAAATACCTGAATTTGACTTTGCAACGGCTTCCCCTCCGCCCTATAGCAGAAGTACTGCTACAGGGCGGCACAAAATCTCACACACATATACATATATTTCGCATTTCCATTAGTGGCTACAGATGTCTATCACTGGGTCCCAGCCAGAGATTCCCCGCTGGCACCTGGCGATCGCCGAGTAACATTGACAGGGGAGAGACCTGTGGACCTGTGTGTGAACAATACAGGTCTCTCTCCTGCCAGGTGTGTGTGTGTGCGTGTGTGGCAGACATACAGAGCAGCATGTTTCCCTAGTAAAACACACAGCACATCATGTATGGCTGCATTCACACTTGAGCATGTTGTAGCTTGAAGCTCAAACCTCCAAAAAAGCTCAAACTTAAAAAAAATCAATTGTTCTCTATGGTGCTCAAAACAGAACAATTGATTTTTTTAAATGTGAACATTTTTGGAGCTCGAGCTACAAAACACTCAAATGTGAATGCAGCCTACAACAGCACACAGTTAACCCTTTGATCGCCCCATATGATAACTTGCCCAGTGTCATTAGTACAGGGTCAGTGCTTTTATTAGCACCGATCACTGTATTAATGTCATTGGGATGTCAGTTATTCAGTTCCACCCCAGTGTCAGAATGCCCACTGCAGTCCCAAGGTCCTGCTATAAGTCGCTGATCGCCGTCATTACTAGTGAAAAAAATAAAAAATAAAATAATCCAGTATATACGGTATACCTCCATTTTGTAAATGCTGTAACTTTCATGTAATCCAATTAATTTACACGTGTTGGGATTTTTTTAGCAAAGACATGTAACAGAATACATTTTGGCCTGGATAGGTTTTATAGCAAAGTCAAAAATATTGTTTTTTTTTTCAAAATTGATGGTCTTTTTTGTTTATAGCGCAAAAAACAAAAAAAAAAAAAAAGTGCAGGTGATCAAATACCACCAAATAAAGCTCTATTTGTGGGGAAAAGGACAAATTTTATTTATGTACAGCATTGCATGACCGCGCAATTGTCAGTTAAAGTAACGCAGCGCCGTATCACAAAAAATGGCCTGGTGAAGAAGGGGGGGGGGGGGGGGGGGGAGGGGTAAATCCTCTGGAGGGCAAGTGGTTAAAGGCTCACTTTACCTTGGGAATAATGAGATATCTGTTACAACCATAGGCGTATTACCCCCGGTTCACATATCTGCGGCCGTACAGGCCATGTTTTGCGCGGGCACGAGAGCCCATTCATTTGAATGGACTCCTGTGCTCCGGGACACTCAGGGAAGAAGTCCCTGCACTTCTTCTGAAAACGCAGCCCGCACGGGAACCTAGGTTGCGATTTCCAGTGCGGGTGGCGTGCCATTAGTACTAATGGCACCTGCCCACGGGTACACATTTCTCTGCGCGGGTGGTTCGGCTGCACGGATTTTCGTGCAGATTCGCAGCAGCACCACCCGCACATGTGAACCAAGCGTCAAGCCAGGAGAAAACAAAGCATAAAAAAACATCTATTCACATGAGCTTTAGTGATGTCAAAATTCAGACCTCAACATTGTGTGGATGTCAGCATATACCACTGATCAGTAAATTCAGAAGATTTTTTATTAACTGTATTTTCGAGTAAGGGATCAAAAGTCAGGGGGTGTAATTTTTATCAAAGGATGCTTGCACTTTTATTTGGCAGTACCACAAAGGATTGGTGGCATAGTCAAAAAAAAAAAAAAAAAAAAAAAAAAAAAAAAAAAAAATATGGGAGGAGAGCCCAAATCAGGAGGGAATAATGGGCAGCTTTTGCAGTACCCGGCCCCATCTTCAGCAGTATGATGGGAACCCCTTGTAATATTATATGTAGGCATGGCAGCAATATGCTGGTCCATAAAGGCTGGGAAATAGCACAAAGGGCTCTTTCACACTGGTGGCCAGGGGCGGTAAAAACAGGTGGCTGAGCGCCCCAGCTGCCCACCAGAATTCAAACATTACAGCCCGATAGTGCTGTACACATGCTGCAGCCATGATGCTTTGATTCTTGGCAATGGCAATTTTGAAGTAGAAGTCCATTAAAAAAACAAAAAAACCAAAAACAAAACAAAAAAAAAGACCGGCTCCCACCCCCAGTCTAAGCCCTATACTAACTACTCTGTAGAAGAAAGGTGTATGCTTACCTATTCCCTTGGCGCTCTGGTCCGGTAATGTGATCTCTCTAGCAGCCAGCTTCGGTGAAGAAGCAAGATTGCCAACAATGGCTGCAATGCCTATATGGTGAAGGCTTACTATGGGGTATTCATTTCAGCTGTCCCTCATCTACACTGAAGCTGATGCTGGGATGTGACCGAATTGGGGTGTCCATAGAATAGGTATGTATAGGCATCTTTCCTCTACAGCAGGGGTTGGCAAGTCATTGATTGGGATTTAATCATCAACTTCAGACATCCAATTAGCACCACCCTGTCAAACTTGCCCATTGAGTTCAATAGGGCTGTACCTAACACTTGGCTCACAGATGTGATGTTGTCCCTTAATGTAAAATTGCCATTTGACAAAAAAAAAAAAAAAAAAAGCAGACGCGGACTACTTTTTTTCCCACTACCGTCACTTTTCTATGTTTCTTAAAGGATAATTTCACCTTTTTGGACATAAATAGTAAATGCACATTTTTTTGCAGGTTAAAAAAAAAAATAAAAAAAAATGTGCAGTTATTTTTGTCCAAAAGGAGTCTAAAGCATTGCACCAGTGATCAGTAGATTGCTGATGCCATACAGGTCTCCTGCAAACCTATCAGAATATCTGCCTGTTGTACGGGATGTACGGCCAAGCAGATATACTGACATGAAACTTCCATCAACTACCATGGCGCATCAAACTACAGGCTGACAGCCGCTAAGGCTAATGGGACTTGGAGGCACACAGAACACTGAATGAGCAACGCGGCAGTGTGGGCAGAGCCCTGAACGGCCGCACTGTTTTCAAATCTGAAAGATAGCTGCAGCCGCGTCCACGTACTATGGGAACATGTTACATGTTCCACCCTAAAAACGGGTGAAACATGTAAAATGTTTCCAAAGGTGAACTTTTAAGCAATATTTTTGTAACACACTGCACATAAAATGCACAGGTGTGAACAGGGCCTTAGATTTCTGCAATACAAAGGTTGGAGTAAGGGCCTTTAAGCATTTAGGGGTAAATGGTGGGAGAAAAATGTATGCCTCTATATCCCATGGAACTCTACAAATCAGTACACTGCAGGTGCGGTGCGTTTTTAAGAGTCCTGCATGCTGCATCTTTGGTGTGCTTTTCAAAAATGCATCTCCCATTGAATTCTATAGAAACCACAGTGTCTTTTTGCTGCTTTTTTTTTTAGTTACATGTCCACATTTCACAAGTGCAGGATTGGAGTTTGGCATCCAGAAATGCATTAAAAATGCGGAAACGCATATGCGTTTATACCACATTTGTTCAATGGAGCAGTGTGAAAGCAGCCTTATACTTACAGTTTTTACCGTATTTGCTGTATATTTCAGGGTTAAATAAAAGTAATTTGTCCATTAACCCAGAATTACTGCTTAAAATAAATAAAATATAAAACGCCCTACAGAAAGTAAAGGCATAAAGCATATCTATTCTTTAAGTCAGAACAAAGGGCAGTAACTTAAAGTGTTACTAAACTTTAATTTTACCTACGGGGCAGCACAGTGGCTAAATGGCCTGGCAGTATTAGGGTCGTCGGTTCGAATCCCAACCACGGCACCACCTGCCTGGAGTTTGCATGTTCTCCCTGTGCCTGCTTTCCTCCAGGTACTCCAGTTTCCTCCCACGCTCCAAAGACATGCTGGTAGGTGAATTGGCTCCTGTCTAAATTGTCCATAGTATGTGTATGTATGAATGTGAGTTAGGGACCTTAGATTGTACACCCCTTGAGGGTTAGGGACTGATGTGAATGTACAATATACGTAAAGCGCTGTGTAAATTGATGGCACTGTACAAGTACCTGAAATAAATAAAAATTATAAAAAAGGTAGGTAAAAATTAACCAGCTGGCTTTTCTACCACTTTAAGGTTCGTGCTTGACTAACTCTCCCCCTGCGGGCGGCAGCGGGGGTTTGTTTGACGAAGAGTGGCGGGACACCTAATTATAGTGTTGCCTAGGGCAGCACAAGAGCTAAATACACCACTGGGTCCACGGTACCAAGCCATTAGTATAGAAAGTCTGCATGGTGTCCAAAGGCTTACGCGTTTCGAGGGACAGACCCTCTTCCTCCGTCCATTGAAATGCGTAAGCCTTTGGATGCCGCGCAGACTTCCCATACCACTGGCTTGGTATTGTGGACCTTGAGACAGTCTCTGCATCCCATTATAGGTCTGTTTTTCACATGCGTTTGTTAGTAGAATACTTATATTATATATGTTTTTAATAAATGGTGTCTTTGGTAATGCATTAGGTCAGTGCGCCCCTTTCTTTTTATTGTCATTTTCAGTTGACCTTTTGACACCATACCTATTGGACAAACTGATGGACTACATTCTCTAGCATCACACTTGAGTGCAGGAGTTTGTACTGTTGTAGACTCTTGCACTACACAGTTTATAACAGATCTAAAGCGGATTGTACAATCAGATCGTATAATGTATGGTCAGCGTTAGATCACTAGATATACAATAGGACACCTTTATGATGGCAATATTTCTTAAGCTAGCCATATATGGGTCCTTATTTTTCTCATTCAGCCTGTGGGTTAAACAAACAAAAAAACAAAAAAAAAAAAAAACCTGACTTGATTCTCCCAGCCACACTTTCAATGTGGATGCGAGAATCCTGCCCTATATGTCATCGTATTCTGACAGCGGGACTCCCCCACCAATAGAATACACTCATTAGCACTGCTGCCTATTGGCTGCACATGCTGATTTAGTGAGAATTTACCAACAAGCTAGTTCATGAGAAGATGATGAATAGATCGACTTCTCACAAACAAGATGGCCATACAAGGATGTTCAGCTGAACTTTGATCAATGTATGGCCAGCTTTTGAGGCAGGGATGATTGTAGCCTGAATCTGTATGAGCGATCCTGCCAGGAAGCTGTCATTGTGGACTGCCAATCATAAGCAGCCGAGGCATTTTCTGCCCTGCAGTAACACAAGAACATGGTGTGGGAAATCCACGATCTGTGCGTGTTTCCGGCACCACGTTTAAAATGCACTGCAGTTGCAATCTGCAGGGGGTGTCAATGTTAAGTTAAAGAAGTTCGTCACCCTGTAGACAAAAATGTAAAAGTCAGTGACTACAAACACTGTAGCTGCTGACATTTAAATAACAGACACTTACCCATCCCAGGATCCAGCGATGTCCTCATCTGACCCGGCTCTGTGCCAGTCTTTGGGACAGGCAGCCGACTGACTCCCTGAGGCTTCACAGCTGGCTGCCCTGTGCGCATTCTCGAGGCACACTGCCCCAGTGAATGGTCCCGCAATTTCCTGGGACCTCTGAAGTGTCCCAAGAGGCCTAGGTGGTCAGAGTGGAAGTGGGAACAGTAACTTGTCAAAATCTGGTACCCACTCCCCCCCCCCCCAAAAAAAATGGGTGACGCTCCACTTTAAGAACACCCCAAATGCAGGTCACAAATGCAGTGCATTTGCCTGCACCAGATCGCATGCTATAAATGTACTAATTCTGGTGAAATGCAGTGCGATTTCAGCCCATTCAAAATGAATGGGCTGAAATGGCACTGTTCTGAATTATTATTACAGGTACTTATATAGCGCCATCAATTTACGCAGCACTTTACATATATATTGTACATTCACATCAGTCCCTAACCCTCAAGGAGTGTACAATATAAGGTCCCTAACTCACATTCATACATACATATTCTAGGGCCAATTTAGACAGCAAATTCACCTACCAGCATGTCTTTGGAGTGTGGGAGGAAACCCACACAGGCACAGGGAGAACATGCAAACTCCAGGCAGGTGGTGCCATGGTTGGGATTCAAACCAATGACCCTAGTACTGCCAGGCAGAAAAACTAACCATTTAGCCACTGTGCTGCCCACTGTATGTGAATTGAACAGGAACATACACTGTTCCTGTGCGATTCATAACGTGAACTGGGGCTTAGCAGTAACGGAATACCTATTTGTTTTACATGGATTTCTAAGGCTATCAGACTATCACATTGTATTTGTGTTCCTTTTCATTGTCTTGTTCCTTTTTTCTTCAGGCTGTTTATTCTGCATTGTATTGATCTATTTTTTCATAAAATCTGTATATCGAGAAAGACATGCTGATAGGTAAATTGGCTCCTGTTTGAATATGTATGAATGTGAGTTAGGGACCTTAGATTGTACGCCACTTAAGGGTTAAGGACTGATGTGCATGTACACTATATATGTAAAGCGCTGTGTAAATTGATGGCGCTATATAAGTTAGGGACCTTAGACTGCACGCCCCTTGAGGGTTAGGGACTGATGTGAATGTACAATATATATATATGTACAGCGCTGCGGAAATTAACAGTGCTATATTTAAATTCAGGTACTTATATAGCGCCGTCAATTTACGCAGCACATTTACACATATATATTGTACATTCACATCAGTCCCTAACCCTCAAGGGGCGTACAATCTAAAGTCCCTAACTTACATTCATACATACACATACTAGGGCAATTTAGACAAGATCCAATTAACCTACCAGCATGTCTTTGGAGTGTGGGAGGAAACCATAGTACCTGGAGGAATCCCACGCAGGCACAGAGAGAACATGCATGCTCCAGGCAGGAGGTGCCGTGGCTGGGATTTGAACCAACAACCCTAGTACTGCCAGACTGAAGTGCTAACCATTTAGCCACTGTGCTGCCCTATATAAGTTAGGGACCTTAGATTGTACGCCCCTTGAGGGTTAGGGACTGATGTGAATGTACAATATATACATGTAAAGCGCTGCGTAAATTGACAGTGCTATACAGGCTATCCCCCCTTCAGTCTATTATGAATGCTGCTGCTAGACTCATACACCTTACCAACCGATCAGCGACTGCTGCCCTTCTCTGCCAATCCCTCCACTGGCTTCCACTAACCCAACGTATAAAATTCAAAACACTAACCACAGCTTACAAAGCCATCCACAACACTGCCCTTAGCTACATCACCAACCTCATCCACAGATACCACCCAAATCGCCAACTCCGCTCCTCCCATGATATCCTCCTCTCTAGCTCCCTCATCACCTCCTCCCACGCTCGCCTCCAGGACTTCTCCAGAACCTGTCCCATCCTCTGGAACTCCCTACTACAGCATGTCCGGTCAGCCCCCACCCTGTCTGCCTTTAGGCGATCTTTGAAAACTCACTTCTTCAGGGAAGCCTACCCCACCTCCACCTAAGAACTGTACTTGAATCAGGTTGCGGACTGACAACTCATGGGGCCCCCGGGCAACAGGGGATCATGGGGCCCCTGTGTCCTTGCCCAAACTCAAAAAAGCCTGTGAAAAAAAAAAAAAAAAAAAAAAAAAAGGGAAGTGTACCAGGGGCATCTCATGGGGTCCCCTACTGACCCTGGGCAGTGCCCAAGTTCCCAAATGGTCAGTCTACCCCTGCCAGATCATCCCCCGCAGCTATCACCTTTTGTATCACCTCCCCCTTCCTTTAGATTGTAAGCTCCACGAGGCAGGGGCCTCCTATTCCTTCTGTACTGAAAGTATTGTAATTATACTGTCTCCCTTATATTGTAAAGGGCTGTGCAAACTGTTGGCGCTATATAAATCCTGTATAATAATAAATAAGTACCTGTAATAATAATAATTATTATAGTGTTGACATGTTTGACGCTCTTTATCATTACAGTGCTTTCTTAAAACTCAATAAAAAGTCACTTACAAAACTGTAAGTGTTGTTAAAGGGATGAGTCAGCAAACCTGTTCCTCTGTAAATCTGAATTGTATGTGGATCACTTTTTATTATGTTACTTTGTAGGTGACCTTCTATAGGCCTTGCCAGGTGTGGAAACCCCCGAGGACGGCAGTCATTGTACAATCAGCCTAACCCAGGCCTGCTTTATGTACTTGATGAGTAAATGCACAGCCACTTCCTGAACTAAGGACTGGGCCTGAAAGGGTTTCCCGACATCACTCGGATAAGTGAAATAAAACCTTTCAGGGGCACCATTTCTAAATCTCTTGTGTTTAGAGAAGTTCTAAAAGCTCCTACTCTCACACATCTACTGCTAGGCTGAACTCTGCATTGACACACTTACCTTTTCCTTGTTGGCAGGACTGATCTTCAGAGTGCACGCTTTAGACATGTCTGCAGGTTTTCAAACGTCTCTTGCTGTCCCTGGACTGTCCTATGGTCACTTCTACTAAGATCTCTTTTGTATTCTTTTTGTTCTGTCTTCCGCCCTTTCTTCCACTCCTCTGATCTGGCTGTTCTCGGTCTGTGTTACTTTCAGTTTCTCTTTAAATGATCTGTGCTGCTTAGAGGAAGGCGGTTATGGGAGTGCTTCACCGAAGGGACTTTCCAGCTCTGACTGTGCATGCATATCATTTCATGGTCTAGGAACAATCAATCAGTTCAAGTGGAAAGAAAGGATAAACCGACTTTGGGGGCTCAATTACACTTGCATATAAAATCTGGTGGTGGAGCCACTTTATGCCCCCCCCAAAGCTGCATAGGCAGACGGACAGAAATGTACACGTCACAGCAAAAGTTATCCCCCTGTTACATTGGGTGGGCAGTTCAAGTGAATGGGCGCTAGGGTTGCCACCTCATCCCTTTAAAACCGAACACATATTAATTACACAGGTTCTGCAGCTAATTAAGGTGGTAATTAAACTTACTTTGAGCCTTATCTGCTTTAAATCAGCCCCAGAACCTGTGTAATTCATATGCGTTAGGTTTTAAAAGGATGAGGTGGCAACCCTAATGGGCACACACCTCAAAAGTGCACACTGTTGCAGTGTGGCAATGCAGAATTTACAGGGTTAAAACAGGCAGAGGAGGCAACATATCACCTCCTCAATGCCTGTCAAAGGCCTCTCAAAAGCAATCAACTGGAGATTGCTTTTCAGAGGGGCAGCAAGCACTGCCGCATATGTAAACTATGCCTCCCCATTGCTTCTGCGTTTTATAAGAAATCTCAGTGTAAATACCTTTTTTTAATGAAAAGAAAAAATAGTGAAGCGCTTATAATCACATAAATACAATAAAGTGCATTCAAACAAAATAAAATTTATTTAATTTATTTTATTTTGTTTGAATGCACTTTATTGTATTTGTGATATAAGTGCTTCACTATTTTTTCTTTTTGTTTGCACTTATTGGTATTAGTCAAGTGATAGCAGCTGTATTTTAATAATCATTCCATTGAGCTCAGGAGGATTCCTTATATTTTAGTTCACCTTTTTTTAATGGACTTCAATGCAGGCACTTGACCACAAAGAGTCAACATGAAGGCTGAATTACATAGACCTGGGACATCATCCCCCAGATGAGAGTTCACAAGCACCTGCTGCACAGAAAGAGGAAGTAGGCTGCACAGAAAAAGTTTAAAAAAAAAAAAAAAAAGGATTTACCTGGAGATATATTTTAAAACGTATGCAAGGCAATGGGGAGACAACATTGGTTAGTTTCTGGTTTAGCCCACACACACACACGCCACTTTATGAAGTACACATTGAGCGAGGGTGAATAACACACACATACTCACCAGCCACTTTACAAAGTACACCTTGCACATCATTACACCGCCACCAGCCTGAACCATTGATACAAGGCAGGATGGATCCATGCTTTCATGTTGTTTACTCCAAATTCTGACCCTACCATCTGATTGTCACAGCAACCAGTCTGCCCATTCTCTTCTGACCTCAACAAGGCATTTCTGTCTACACAACTTCCACTCACTAGATATTTTCTCTTTTTTGGACCATTCTCTGTAAACCCAAGAGATGGTTGTGCATGAAACTCAGTAGATCAGCAGTTTTTGAAATACTCAGACCAGCCCGTCTGGCACCAACAACCATGCCACGTTCAAAATCACTTACATCCCCTTTCTTCCCCATTCTGTTGCTCAGTTTGAACTTCAGCAAGTCATCTTCACATCTAGATGCCTAAATGCATTGAGTTTCTGCCATGTGATTGGCTGATTAGCAATTTGTGTTACCAAGCAATTGAACAGGTGTACCTAATAGAGTGGCCAGTGCGTGTGTGTATATATATTATTATACAGGATTATACAGGATATTATACAGGATTTATATAGCGCCAACAGTTTGCGCAGCGCTTTACAATATAAGGGAGACAATACAATTACAATACATTTCAGTACAGAAGGAATATGAGGGCCCTGCTCGTAGAGCTTACAATCTAAAGGATTATATACACACACACACACTGTATATCATTTGGTGATCCTCAATAAACATTATTGCAAGAAAATAAACTTATGATGACAGGAACAGAGTACTTGCTGTTGCTGACATCCTTTGGAAAATGCTAGTTGCCTGGCCCAGCAGCTTTGGTACTTTCTGAGTCCTTGATCTGGAACAGGTACACAGACCATGAAATTCAGATGTCCTTACCTGCACAATTCTTTGGTTTCAAATTTAACATTTCATGCCAGAACAAGTTTCCTGTAATATTGCATATTTTAGTTAAATAGAAAGTAGAGATATAACTAGCACATGGGCAGAGTGCTGCAGTGAAAAAAAAATACAAAAATTTCCAAGAACTATATCCAAAATCCCATTCACCATTTTTGTCACATTAATTTGCAAATACACATGAAAACATAAATAAAAAAGCTAGCATCACACAGTTTAAAGAAAAAATAAAAACAAAAAAAAACGTGTACTATGAGTGATGCTAAACCTAAAAACGTTTTTTTTACCGTAATGCAATGCTTACATTACGGTAAAAGACATTTTCACATTCCCTGCTCTCCCCCTTAAGTGTGTGAAGGGGAAGAGAGGAGAGAAGAGATCAGCACTGTGCATTCTCCTCTCGCTTTCTCTTCACACAGGAACTTGAACAGCAGCAGGAGCCTTTGGCTCTTGCTGCTGTCAATCAGGTGCAGTGAAGTGTGGGGGCTAATTCCCACTGTGTGTCTATGGAGCGTGGCTCCATAGACGCACAGGTTGGGAGCGAGCATGCAGCGTTTGTCCCCATAGCAAATGGCTTGCTATGTGGACACGCAAAGAAGAGGCAGAGCCAGGATCGCTGGCAGGGGACCCGAGAAGAGGAGGATCAGGGCCACGCTGTGCAATACCACTGCACAGAGCAGGTGAGTATAACATGTTTTTTTATTTTAATTTAAAAAAAAAATCCTTTAGTAACACTTTGACTCACTGGGGTTTATTTACTAAAGCTGGAGAGTGCAAAATCAGGCTCACTTCTGCATAGAAAACAATCCGCTATCAGATTTTATTGCAAAAGGCTAACTGAAGCTGATTGGTTTCTATGTAGAAGTGAGCCTGATTTGCATTCTCCAGCTTTAGTAAATAAACCCCCATGTGTTCATCAGCAGCGCTGTACTAAATAAATAAAGTGTTTAAAAAAGTGTTCACACCAAATAAGTTTCCAAAGCAATGCTTCCCAATCTTCCACTGATACACCCTTACAAAAGTTGGATATGACGAAATGTACGTTGGGGCATGGCTTTGCGGCAAACTGGAAGTGACGTCCCGACAGTGTCCCCTCGATGGGAGCAGGTTTGTTACAAGCCTTCTATTGTTTGTCATTTTGTAAGTAGCATTCTCTGGTATGAATGTATTACAATATTGGAGCCTTTCTTGCACACTCCCTATGTGATAACCAGAGTTTGGAGCATGAGCAAGGAGGGGGTGATCACGTACGTTATGGTGGACGGCATTGTTTCAGTATCTCTAGCCTCAGCGACATGGGGCTGTCTGTTAATAACAGAGGCATATACATAAGGTGAGTTTTCCATCCACTGAGAGAGGTTTTTCACAGCACGGATGTATCAATGGAAGTCTGGGAAGCATTTCTTTGGAAACCTATTTGGTGTGAACACTTTTAAAGCGGTAGTAAACTGTGTTAAAAAAAAACCAAAAAACAAAGTGGTCCCCCTGCAGGTTCATGTCATAATGTACTAGTATGCACTACATTCTAGAACATATAGACAGACTTGCCTTAAATCAAACCACCCTCAGCGGTGTACTGTGACCGCTGACACGGCTTTCATCTTCACCTGGTCTTTCTTCTGGTTTCGAGGGCTCCAGCCTTTTGAATGGCCAAGCCACAATGTCAATCCCTTGCATGTGCACAGAAGTCATGCCTGCGGCACAGCTCTCTCAATGGATGGCATGCCATCCATTGCGAGCGCAGTTTGCATGCTCCAGTGATGTCACTGAGCTTCACATTGGAATATCTCCTAAACAGTGCACGTTTAGGAGATATTTATTGTACCCACAGGTAAACCTTATTCCAGGCTTACTTGTAGGTTCAATAGAAAATACAGACTTGCCACTTTAATATATTGTGGATTAACGTTTGGACACTTTTGTTTGGCGCAGAGGTGCTGATGAACACATTGGGGGGGGGGGGAATTCAATAAAGCTGCTGCCCCACTTTTGTGGCGTTAATCGCTCTTAATTCATGAAGTATTTGTGACACTTTGGGTTCTGCCAGTGACTCGTGCACCAAATTCAGATAGTTCCAAAATGCGACACTTTTACAGTGTCTTGAATGCACTAAATGTGGAGCTAATTAAGACCAACTTTGCCATAAAGAGAGAAAGATTTTGCAAAAGTGTCTTGTGCACTCTAAAAGGGGTGCAGCATCAGCCAAATCCAAGTGCTAGTTCTAGACAGGTACATGAATTTGGCGCAGTCTTTACCGCTTTTAGAATGCATGAGAGAGACTTATGCAAAATCTCCCTTCGCCAGTCTTTATGAATTCCAGGGATTGTGTTAATGCACTTACAGTACACATGTATCATTTTTTTACACTGGGCGATTTCATCTTTGTTTATAACACGTCAAGGCACCTCCGCACAGTGTTGCCCCTAACTATCTGATTTCCTAACCAGTGAAATACATATAACGATGCATGCATTAGGAGCAGGTATGCCTTGGAGGTAGCCCCATTACTCTTAAAGGAACAGAAACTCAACAGAAGCTGCGACAGAAGCTCAAAGCCCCCCAGTGTCTCTATCAACTCCAACAATGCAGCCACCCAGATCAATTTATAACTTGCACAGAAAAAGTGGAGATTGATAGGAGTCAAAGTCACGTTTATAGCTCAAATTGCAATCAGAACATAAAATCTGGTGCCATCAAACATATCAAAAGCCAACTTTTTTTTCTCGTTCATTTTGAATATAATAGTGGTGGGTTAAAACAGCTTGCAGTTTTCTTTTTGCCATCTGTGACTCATTACAAGATTTACTTGCTGTCTGGTAACGAGAGAATCTCTCTCCAATGTGAGGGGAATTTTCTCTTAGACAGTCATCACTTCGACAATTGGAAGAGTTCCTTTTCTGGTGACAACTCAAACATTTGGCCTTACCTTCACTTGAAGGCCCCTTTCACATGGGGGGGGACTCTGATTTACTCAGCAGGGGATCAGATCAGAGCAAGCAGATGACAGGTCTGTTTACATGGCTGCCCTTCAATCCGATCCACCTACATGGAAGAGAACAGATCCCCTTCCATTTGTTTTAGTAGACCGGTTTGGATGTAGGCAGGTGTAAACAGACACAAGTACGTTTATACCTGCTCGTTCATAGAGCTGAATGGACGGACCGATCAGGTCCACCTGAATAACTGATAGGCAGACCAGATCAGAAGAGTTGTGTTAAAGGGACCTTATTCCTGGTAACTTTGGTGATTAGACAATTTGACAGACTGTATCTCCCTCATAAGGACACAAACAGCAAAAGAAGCCTGATAATGTTTCTAACCCCTCACCACTCCAAATCTTTAAAAAAAAAAAAAAAAAAAGAGTCTAGTTACACCTTAAAGCAGATGTAAAGGCTCAAGGTTTTTACCCTATGACAGGGGCTCTGCCTCTATGACCAAAGCCACAGTGGTCTTGTTACTTAAGCCGGACAAGGTGGCTACCGAACCTAACTCCTATAGACCTATATCCCTATTACAGTCTGATGTAAAGATTCTGGCCAAAGTATTAGCATTTCGATTAAATAAAATCATCACCACTATAATAAACCCTGATCAGGCCGGATTCATGCCACAGACATCCACCGCTGTTAATTTACGCAAATTGTTTATCCATATGCAAACACCAGCTGACAACACGGGCTGCAGAGCACTTCTGTCGCTAGATGCCACTAAGGCGTTTGATAGCGTAGAATGGGATTACTTATGGAGGATTCTGGCGAGATACAGCTTTGGAGACCGGTTTATAAATTGGGTAAAGCATCTATATTACTATCCCTGTGCTGTTATCAAGCAAGGCGGAGCAACTTCCTTAACTTTTCACCTAGCCAGGGGCACCCGTCAAGGATGCCCCCTTTCCCCGCTTTTTTTCACACTGGCCATCGAGCCTTTGGGGGCAGAAATTAGGGCTAGTGCGGATGTTGAGGGTTTCAGATATGGTAATCACCAAGAAAAAATATTGCTCTATGCAGATGATGTATTGCTTTTGCGTGGTGATACAGGATCCTCTTTGCGTACAATTATGCATATCATCTCACAGTTTGGCTATTATTCAGGGCTAATAATTAACTGGTCGGCTCTGTTGCCACTGGATGGGGTCACCGATCCCCCGGTGCCTACTTTTTGTCCGGTTCTGATTACAACTTCCTTTAAATACCTGGGTATTCTCATTAGCGCTGATTTACTAGATTATTGTCGCTTAAATGTAGCTCCCTTGTTTACCCAATTTAAAGATAAGGTTAAGATATGGTCCAAATTCTGGTGATCTTTGGCAGGTAGAGCGAATCTTATAAAAAATTATATTAATGCCCCATTTGTTGTACTTTCTTCATAACTCACCAGTCATGATTCCGCTGAAAACCTTTTCTATCATAAATACCATTTTTCGCTCATTGCTTTGGGGGGGCCGTCCTCCTCGGTTTAGACTGGAACACTTGCAATGTCCCAAGGATAGAGGAGGGATAGCTTTGCCTAACCAATGGCTATAATACTTAGCTTGCCAACTGCAGCACCTCCATAAAGGTATTGCGGAAAGGGGTGCTGACTGCTCCGGTTGATGATTCTACTCTAATTTTGATGCTGCATTGCACGGCCTCTAGCTCCCTACTGCAGGTTCTTGAGGCTCAATCTTTTTGTAAACCAAATAAATCCTTTCCTACATATTGCCTAATGCATAAAATTTGGATTAAAGTTAAGCAATTACAGCAGATTACGGGCCATAAGGCCTATAGTCCCATATGGAATAATGCAACATTACCTGAACTAGCCAAATTACAATATGTCTCTAAATGGAAAGCTTATAGGATAACTCACTTAAAGCATATATTTAGCAATGGTCAACTTATCTCCTTTGATATATTGCAGTCCACATATAATTTACCATCTACAATGTTATTTTACTACTTGCAGTTAAAACATGCAGTCACTGCTCAGGGCCCGTCGAACTTCTGGCACTCCTCTCCTGTTCCTATTTTTAATTACTTGCACTCTACTACAACGACTAGGGGGCTCATCTCTGGCTGCTATAACTTTCTTCTAACAGACTATCTTGAAAAATACCCAAATAGGTCTAGTGAGCAATGGGAGCAAGATGTAGGGACTTTTGAGGATCACCAGTGGGAAGCTGCCGTGGAATCAATCAATCTTAGTTTGTTGACAGTTTCCCATTGCATTTCTCAATTGTATATTCTACTTAGGGCTCATTACACTCCAGCAAAATTGTGTGTGATGGGGCTACTCCAGGACCCCCCTATGTGGCAGATGTAAGCCGGACCATGGGGACTGCTATGGCGATGCCCAAAACTTCATAGATGTTGGGAGGAGGTGGTTACTACTCTTAATTTGGTGTTTCAAACTAATTTAATTCTGGATCCTAAGCAATGCCTCTTGGGTATCTTAGACTCGGTAATGCAGGATACATTTATATTAGAGGCCCTTTCCAAGGCCTTGTTCCAGGCGCACAAGGCGATTATTGTGCGCTGGACCTCAGATACTTCTCCCACTGTAGCTGACTGGAAGCAAAATATGGGAATCATTTTACAATATGATCGTTTAATTTACCAACATCGTGGATGTTCGGGTAAATTTGAGAAACTTTGGGACGCATGGTTGAACACTCCAGGTTAAGCCCCCTTTGATCTGATAAAGCATAGGCTGTTCTAATTGATTTAAATTATAATTTGATTGTTACTTTATAATGCCATCCTATGACCCTTCTGCATTGATTGGTGGGGGGAGGGGTTCTCTCTGTTCCCAGTGGGTCCATTGTTGTGGGGATACTTCTATTGTTCCGAATGTGTGGAAATTACTATGTGATCTGATTGCATACTACTACGATAACACTGTAAATTTTCAGAAACTCTTGGATTTCTTGTATAACTGGTAGCACTGGAAAGTTTCCTTTCTTACGTTCTTTTTGTTAATGATTGATTCTCTGATACCATTCTTTATGTGATCCTGTATTTTGATATTTGTATGATTTTAACATTAATAAACGTCATTCCTGATTTTAAAAAAATGTAAAAAACCTAATTTCGTTATAAATTTAGGCCAAAATGTATTATGCAACATTCCTTTGCTAGAAAAAATCCCAATATGTGTAAATTTATTGGTTTATGTGAAAGTTATAGGATTTACAAATGGTGGTATAGATACTGGGATTTTTTTTTCTACTTGTAATGAAGGCGATCAGCGACTTATAACGGGACTGCGGCGGACATTCTGACAGTGGATGGGAACTGACTTGGTGTCACTGACATCCCCATTGACACCAATACAGTGATTAGTGCTAAAAAAAAGCACTGACACTGTACAAATGGCTCTGGGCAGGAAGGGGTTAATATGAGGGACAATCAAAGGGTTAACTATGTGTAGGGAGTGTTTTATTAGGGGGCGGGGTGTGTGTGCTTCACTGTAAGCACACTGCTCTGGATGGCTGTGGATGTGCTGTAGATGGCTATCCAGAGCAGTGTGCCCGAGCCGACAAGTAGGAAGACTGTAAACAAAACAGTCTTCCTCCCCGTCGGAGATGTTCGGTAATCACTGGGCGCTGGTGGGTAATTACCGGCCGGTGATTGACAGCTACGGCCGCGAATGGCGATGCGAGTAGGGCGCGCATTCCCCCTACCCAGAACTGCAAAACCACGTATATACACATGATTTTGCGCACCCCTGCCACCCTGTAGCAGTATATCTGCTATAGGGCATCAGGAAAGTGGTTAAAATAGCTTCAAAATAGTTATAGCAGGTCTTGGATATCTACAGTCAGGTCCATAAATATTGGGACATCGACACAATTCTAACATTTGTGGCTCTATACACCACCGCAATGGATTTGAAATGAAACGAACAAGATGTGCCTTAACTGCAGACTGTCAGCTTTAATTTGAGGGTATTTACATCCAAATCAGGTGAATAATGTAGGAATTACAACAGTTTGCATATGTGCCTCCCACTTGTTAAGAGACCAAAAGTAATGGGACAGAATAATAATCATAAATCAAACTTTCACTTTTTAATACTTGGTTGCAAATCCTTTGCAGTCAATTACAGCTTGAAGTCTGGAACGCATAGACCTCACCAGACGCTGGGTTTCATCCCTGGTGATGCTCTGCCAGGCCTCTACTGCAACTGTCTTCAGTTCCTGCTTCTTCTTGGGGCATTTTCCTTTCAGTTTTGTCTTCAGCAAGTGAAATGCATGCTCAATCGGATTCAGGTCAGGTGATTGACTTGGCCATTGCATAACATTCCACTTCTTTCCCTTAAAAAACTCTTTGGTTGCTTTTGCAGTATGCTTTGGGTCATTGTCCATCTGCACTGTGAAGCGGCGTCCAATGAGTTCTGAAGCATTTGGCTGAATATCAGCAGATAATATTGCCTGAAACACTTCAGAATTCATCCTGCTGCTTTTGTCAGCAGTCACATCATCAATAAATACAAGAGAACCAGTTCCATTGGCAGCCATACATGCCCACGCCATGACACTACCACCACCATGCTTCACTGATGAGGTGGTATGCTTAGGATCATGAGCAGTTCCTTTCCTTCTCCATACTCTTCTCTTCCCATCACTCTGGTACAAGTTGATCTTGGTCTCATCTGTCCATAGGATGTTCCAGAACTGTGAAGGCTTTTTAGATGTCGTTTGGCAAACTCTAATCTGGCCTTCCTGTTTTTGAGGCTCACCAATGGTTTACATCTTGTGGTGAACCCTCTGTATTCAGTCTGGTGAAGTCTTCTCTTGATTGTTGACTTTGACACACATACACCTACCTCCTGGAGAGTGTTCTTGATCTGGCCAACTGTTTTGAAGGCTGTTTTCTTCACCAGGGAAAGAATTCTTCGATCATCCACCACAGTTGTTTTCTGTGGTCTTCAGGGTCTTTTGGTGTTGCTGAGCTCACCGGTGCATTCCTTCTTTTTAAGAAATTTTCCAAACAGTTGTTTTGGCCACACCTAATGTTTTTGCTATCTCTTTGATGGGTTTGTTTTGTTTTTTCAGCCTAATGATGGCTTACTTCACTGATAGTGACAGCTCTTTGGATCTCATCTTGAGAGTTGACAGCAACAGATTCCAAATGCAAATAGCACACTTGAAATGAACTCTGGACCTTTTATCTGCTCATTGTAATTGGGATAATGAGGGAATAACACACACCTGGCCATGGAACAGCTGAGAAGCCAATTGTCCCATTACTTTTGGTCCCTTAACAAGTGGTAGGCACATATGCAAACTGTTGTAATTCCTACACCGTTCACCTGATTTGGATGTAAATACCTTCAAATTAAAGCTGACAGTCTGCAGTTAAAGCACATCTTGTTCGTTTCATTTAAAATCCATTGTGGTGGTGTATAGAGCCACAAATGTTAGAGTTGTGTCGATGTTCCAATATTTATGGACCTGACTGTATTTCTCATAGGAGGAATGTGGCCTAATCCACTCTGCTACCTCCTAGCATAGAGATGTTTGGGTTCAAAATGCTGCCCAATAACTGTGGAAGGTAAATATGTCTATATTCTGGCTGTGCTATAATGATTTCATGAGTTATGAAATATACTGAAGTTTTAGAATCTTGGCTGATAAGCCATCTATCAGAAATGTGTATTTCAGTAAAGTATTTATGACCTAGGCTGTGTTAGGTCTCCGGATTGTTCAAGCTTGTGAGGGTGACATTTTTATAGGGTTTTCAGACTGGAATGGGGGATTGGATAAGGGAGAGGTCTGTGTCTGATCAATGGATTGACACCAAGCTCCTGGCATTAGCTAACAGTTTATATAGTATAAACTGACGGATGGGGGGGACAAGATGGTATAGGAAACTTGTGACATAACAAAATGGCTGCTACACACGCAGCTGTTCGTGTTCCCTATTTGCACGGGCATTACAGTACCTACAGGTGAGCTAATATTATATATAATATGGCAATTAAGGTAGTCTGCAATCATACTAAACCAAATTAACCTGGTATACACAGCCTTGATAAAGTACATAGTATGAACAGTGAAAGGATATTAATGGCAATGAAAAGTGTGAGGGACCGCCTATCGGCACCACTAGCACTCCACTGGTCAGGCGTGCCCAGAGCGCGGAATCTAAGCCCCAGGGTACGTGTTCACCAGAGCCCCTGATGGTGGGGATGGACTTGGAGTACCCCGAGACCAGGTCGCCACTACTGAGCACACCCGTCAGTGGTAGGGGTGTTCGCCAGAGGCTCCAACAGGGGAGAGCCTGATATGAGGAGGTCGGGTGACCCAGATGGGATGGATGGATGGCTGAGCAAATGCGAGGTCAGACAGGCCGAGTCAGTAACATAGAGGACGGTATGGTACAAGGGAGCGGGCAGAGAATCGTCGGGTCACACACCAGGTCAGCAACAGCAGGTCAGATCTAATGAGGGGCATTCAGAAGAGAGGTCAGGCAAAGCAAGGGTCTGGGCAGGAGAAATCAGCAGGTCAAGAACAATCCAGGTCAAACAACTTACTAGGTACAGGTCGCAGGATACAGGATGCAGGTAAGACCAGAATGCACTGAATGACAGCTCAGGGCCATTTAAATATCCCGCCCTGCGCTGCCATTGGTGCCCAGCGGGCGGCCGCGGCTTCTACTGCACATGCGCAAACTCGAACGCCGCGGCCGGCCCGGACCTAGTGCCCAAGTCCCTGCACAGGGCGGCGCACTGCGCCTGCGCCGGGACCATCGCTGTGGGGATAGTGGAGATCCCTGACATTGCCCCCCCCCCCTACGGGCAACCTCCGGATGCCCACCCGATCTCTCCACCACGGGTGGTCACGAAGAAACCTCCGGACAAGTCTGGGTGCATGGACATTATGGGCTGGTTCCCAAGAATTGTCCTCAGGGCCATAGCCCTTCCATTTAATAAGAAATTGGGTCTGGCCCCCCCTTCTTCGGCACTTCAGGATTGTTTCCACCTCAAATTCTTTTTCGACCGTTATGGCCTCCGGGGTTCTGGATTCTCGTTCTGGGAAGGCATCTGGGATTACCGGCTTCAGCAGGGACACATGGAAGACCAGGTGGATCTTGAGTGTCTCAGGGAGAACAAGTTCATAGGCCACTTCATTGACCATCCGCTTAATGCAAAAGTGTCCCAAGTTCTTTGAGGGGCAGAGCATCTTCAAGTTAGACGTAGCCAGCCAAACCTTCTCTCCGGGCCGCAACACCAGATCTCCTCTTCGTTTCCTGTTAAATGCCTTTTTGTAGTCTTCTTGGGCCCGACTGATGGCTTCCTGTAGTTTCTTGTTGTTTGAAGAGAAAAATGTGTTGCTGGAACTGGGCATTCCGGGACCAAATCCGGGAGGAAGACAGGGTGAAACCCATAGTTGGAGGAGAACGGAGACTGCCCCGTTGCTGAATGGCAAGCGTTGTTGTACGCGAATTCCGCCAAAGGGAGAAGTGGCACCCAGTCGTCCTGAGTAAATGACGTGTACCATCGCAAGTATTGCTCCAGGGTCTGATTGGTCCTTTCGGTCTGTCCATTGGTCTGAGGGTGAAATGCCGAGGAAAGGGACAGTTTGATATCCAGGGCTTTGCACAGTGCCCTCCAGAATCTCGAGGTAAATTGAACCCCTCGGTCCGAGACGATGTCTTCAGGGACCCCATGCAGTCTTACAACCTCTCGAATGAATACCTGCGACGTCTCGGCTGCCGATGGAGCCTTCCGTAATGGTACGAAATGGGCTATTTTGGATAAACGGTCCACGACCACGAGAATTGCTGTGTGGTCTAGTGAAGGTGGAAGTTCGACTATAAAGTCCATTGAGATCTTCTGCCAAGGCCGTTCAGGAATGGGTAACGGACGCAGCAGACCCCAAGCCTTATGCCTTGAAGGCTTGTTCCTCTGGCAGATGACACAGGAGCCCACGTAGTTCTTACAATCCTTGGCCATGTCTGGCCACCAGAAGGAGCGTCGGAGAAGCTCCAGGGTCTTGACCGGGCCAAAATGTCCTGCCATTGGGTGGTCGTGGCAATGTCCCAAGACTAGGGTTCGGGCTTCCTCTGGCACCACAATCCGATCCTCTCTCCATAGGAGTCCCCCCTTGTTCTGGAGGGGCGCCCCAACTGGGGTTGACATGGCTGTGGATGCTCCCATTATCCTGGAGCGAAGGTTCGTCTGGAGGGCCAAGAAGTTCCCTGTGGACAGAATAGTGTCAGGTACTGGGATCTCCTTGGCGTCCTCGTACATGCGTGATAACGCATCTGGTTTCGTGTTTTTTGATCCCGGCCTGTACGTGATATGGAAATGGAATCTTGAAAAAAACAATGCCGATCTCGCTTGTCGTGGGCGTAAACGTTTTGCGGTCCTCAGGTATTCCAGGTTCTTGTGGTCTGTGAATATCAGGATGGGGTGTGAGGCACCTTCCAGCAGGTACCTCCATTCCTCTAATGCTGTCTTGATAGCCAGTAATTCTCGATCGCCAATGTCGTAATTTTTCTCTGCAGGGGTAAGTTTCCATGAGAAAAATGCTACCGGGTGGAGCAATTCCTTGGCGCCCTTTCGTTGGGATAGAATGGAACCAACCGCGTTCTCTGACGCATCTACCTCTAAGATGTAGGGTAGGGAGGCGTCAGGGTGACCCAGAATGGGTGCCGAGGTGAATAACCTCTTTAACGCTTCAAAAGCTTCCTGTGCCTCTGGCGTCCATCTGAATCGGGTCCCAAGCTTGGTTAACTGAGTGATGGGGGAGACCAGACCCGAGAAGTTTTTGATGAACTTCCGGTAGAAGTTTGCGAACCCGATAAACCGTTGGACGCCTTTCCTGTCCGTGGGTTCAGGCCAATCCAGGATCGCAGAGACTTTCTGAGGGTCCATTGCGACCCCCGCGGTGGAGATAATCAGGCCTAGAAAAGTAATGCTAGACTGCTCAAAGCAACATTTATCTGCCTTAGCGTACAACCCATGCTGCCGCAACCGCCCCAACACCCTTGTTACATGTATCCTGTGCTCCCCCAGGGAAGATGAAAAAATCAAAATGTCATCTAAGTAGACGATAACAAAGATATCCAGGAAGTCCCTAAAAATGTCGTTTACGAAGTGCTGGAAGGTGGCCGGTGCATTGCACAACCCGAAAGGCATGACCAGGTATTCGAAATGTCCAAAATGGGTGCGGAAGGCCGTTTTCCACTCATCCCCCTCCCTTATGCGAACCAAGTTGTAGGCTCCCCTTAAATCCAGCTTGGTAAATACTACTGCAGCCTTTAAACTCTGGAATAGTTCCGGTACCAATGGTAGTGGGTAACAATTTTTGATTGTGACCCTATTCAGTACTCGGTAGTCAATACACGGTCTCAAGGTCTTGTCCTTTTTTTCCACAAAAAAGATCCCTGCCCCTGCTGGAGAAGTGGAGGGGCGGATGAACCGCTTCCGGAGGCTGTCCTCAATATATTCCTTCAGGGCCCCTAATTCGAGCTCAGAAAGGGGGAAAATTCGACCAAAAGGAATCTCTGAACCAGGTAACAGGTCAACGGGACAGTCATACGGGCGGTGGGGGGGTAGAGTATCTGCTCCCCGTTTACTGAAAACATCAAGAAACTCATGATAGGCTGTAGGAATCACTTGTTTTAAGCTGGCATCCCCTTCAGAGCACAGGAGGACCTGGGGGACCTCCGGGCCCGAAGTTCGGCAAAGTTCCCGACAGTATGGGGAAGGGAACGAGATTACCCCAGTTTCCCAGTCAATTTGGGGGTTATGGGCCTGTAACCATGGGAGCCCCAGAATGACTGGGAAAAGGGGTGATGCGATAGCATCTAGGCGGAGGAGCTCCCGGTGCTGACCGGCGATGGAAGTAACAATGGAAGGGGTCTCCTGGTTAACCACCCCTGATTTTATCCGGGAACCATCGGCCAAAAAGATGTGGAACCCCTTCTCCTTTGGATGGAGGGGGATACCCTGCTGGTGAGCAAAATTGATATCCACAAAACAGCTGCATGCCCCCGAATCAACTATGGCCGTCACCTCCACGGTCCTTTCTGAAAGCTGAAAGGAGAGGGGCACAACTAAGTATTGGGACGGATTCATATTGCCAATAGATAAAGAAGACGAGGTGAACTTACTCCGTTTCTGCGGGCAGGATCGTACCATGTGACCAGCTTCACCGCAGTAGAGGCACAGGTTCTGGGAGCGTCTGCGCTGGTGTTCCTCTGGCGATAGCTTAGGCCGTGCCAGGCCTAGCTGCATGGGTTCGGGAGCATCTTCAGACGGCAGGTTCTGGATGTTTGGCCTAGTTGTTTGACTGGACCCTTGGAATGACCCCCAGGTATTTCCGCGACCCTGACCAGACCTCTCCAACCTGCGTTCCCGTAGTCTACGGTCAATTTTAATTGTTAGTGCAATCAAGTCCTCTAATGTCTCGGGCACCTCAACCCGGGCGAGCTCGTCTTTCAGGGCCTCTGACAGGCCCATACGGAACTGGTGCAAAAGTGCAACCTCGTTCCAGTGTGTGTCCCCCATCCAAAATCAGAGGCGTATTCCTCTGCCGCTCGCCGACCTTGTCGGAGTGTGTATAATGTGGCCTCGGCCGAGGCTGCCCATTGTGGATCATCGTATAAGATGGCCATAGCGTTAAAAAAATTGTCAACCGAAACAAGATGTGGATCATTGTTTCCCCTTAGTCGGTGGGCCCAGTCTTGGGGTTCACCCTGCAACAGGGAGATAACAAACTCCACCTTCACTGATTCTGTCAGAAAGGTCCGTGGTTGCAGTTCAAAATAGAGCAGGCAGGAGTCACAGAACGACCGGAAGCGTGTGCGGTCCCCGTGGAAGCGCTCTGGTAAGGGTACTCGGGGTTCCGCCACAGGGAGTGATGCGGAAGGCCCGGGAGCTGGCTCATGGGCTGCTACGGCCGGGGGTGCAGGAGCCGGGGCTTGTGAAACAGGAACAGATATGGTGCAGACCTGGAACCGGTTCTCAATCTGCAAAGATCTGTCCTGTAACATGTTCACGGCTTGTGTCAGGGTAGCCAGGTGTCTGCAAACTTCCTCCATCGGGGAGGGTCCTCCTCGAGGCTCAGTCATGGCCTTCTGGTACTGTGAGGGACCGCCTAGCGGCACCACTAGCACTCCACTGGTCAGGCGTGCCCAGAGCGCGGAATCTAAGCCCCAGGGTACTTGTTCACCAGAGCCCCTGATGGTGGGGATGGACTTGGAGTACCCCGAGACCAGGTCGCCACAACTGAGCACACCCGTCAGTGGTAGGGGTGTTCGCCAGGGGCTCCAACAGGGGAAAGCCTGATATGAGGAGGTCGGGTGACCCCGATGGGATGGATGGATGGCTGAGCAAGTGCGAAGTCAGACAGGCCGAGTCGGTAACATAGAGGACGGTATGGTACAAGGGCGCGGGCAGAGAATCGTCGGGTCACACGCCAGGTCAGCAACAGCAGGTCAAATCTAATGAGGGGCATTCAGAAGAGAGGTCAGGCAAAGCAAGGGTCTGGGCAGGAGAAATCAGCAGATCAAGAACAATCCGGGTCAAACAACTTACTAGGTACAGGTTCGCAGGATACAGGATGCAGGTAAGACCAGAATGCACTGAATGACAGCTCAGGGCCATTTAAATATCCCGCCCTGCGCTGCCATTGGTGCCCAGCGGGCGGCCGTGGCTTCTACTGCGCATGCGCGAACTCGAAGGCTGTGGCCGACCCGGACCTAGTGCCCGAGTCCCTGCACAGGGCGGCGCACTGCGCCTGCGCCGGGACCATCGCTGCGGGGATAGTGGAGATCCCTGACAAAAAGTCTCATGATAACTCTATGCAATAACCAATCAAAAAGTGTCCCAGAGTGCATTCTGTGGTTAAACTCCTGGATGTATGTATGTGCAGGAGTTCCTGAATGGGCTAACCCTGGAAGGTGTTTATATAATACCTGGCTCCTAACTTTCACATTTAAGCCAGCAAATGTTGGGGCTCGTCTGTATGTGGGTGCACTTGTTACTGTCTCTTTAGAACTACGTGCAGTGAGTGGATGTCAGATACGGTCAGAGACTGCGGACGGGATACAGGAGACGGTCAGGGACTGGGGACAGGATACGGTCAGAGACTGCGGACGGGATACAGGAGACAGTCAGAGACTGCGGATAGGATACGGTCAGAGACTGCGAATGGGATACGGTCAGGGACTGTGGACGGGATACAGTCAGAGACTGCGGATGGGATACAGTCAGAGACTGCGGATGGGATACAGTCAGAGACTGCGAATGGGATACGGTCAGAGACTGCGAACGGGATACGGTCAGAGACTGCGGATGGGATACGGTCAGAGACTGCGGATGGGATACAGGAGAATGCGGACAGCATACAGGAGATGGTCAGCCAAGCCCGCCCCTGCCCGAGCACTGTCTAACTGTCTCCCTCGCCCTTGCTCTGCCATGCCCACCCCCCTACCCGGCTCCTCTAAAGTCTAAAGGACAGGCATGTTGATATACTGACAGGAAGAATCAATGAACTATCATGG
Source organism: Staurois parvus (assembly GCF_062004578.1). NCBI lineage: Eukaryota > Metazoa > Chordata > Amphibia > Anura > Ranidae > Staurois > Staurois parvus. The sequence continues at coordinate 49,819 of NW_028317989.1, read as the reverse complement.
CGCTCCACAGCTCCTTGGTAATTCATTCAGAACTACAAGCTGACAGCTCATTCATTCACAGAACACCATGAATGAATGATGCTGCTGGAGCCCCACACAGCCACATTTCTTTAAAGTCAAGTAGGATCACAGAACCTTGTGCGCTTACTTCCCTCGAGGTCTCCTGTGGGGCAAGTGGGATGATGCGAGGTCGCTTGTCCATTGTTTATGCTTTGTTGGTTGATCCCCTAACTAAATTATCTTACATGATTCTATGGGAACGGGATTTAAATAGTTTGTTGGATTTGGATACCTGGCGGACGGCGGCCCATGCCCTATCGAAGATTTCGATTAACACTGATCTTGTTGAATCTAATTACAAAACGCTACTTCGGTGGTATTTGGTTCCTGCTCGCCTAGCCATAATGTATCCTTCCGTTTCATCTGGCTGTTTCCGACGCTGTGGTAAAGAGGGTACCATGTTCCACGTCTGGTGGAAATGCCCAGTCGTGAGTAGGTTCTGGATCCGCATATTTAATTTTCTTTACTCAGTGACAGGAATTAATATCCGTAGATCGCCGGAAGTGGCCTTGTTTAATATACTACCCTCTGATGTTCCCAAAAAATCGATTAAATAATTTTATATATCATATTGGCGGCTCGCATTACCATAGCTAGGAGTTGGAAGCAATCCTTGATCCCGCTGGATAGGGTGAAACAAAAACTAAATTGGATAATGGTTAATGATAAACTGACGAGTATCGTCTCTGATGATGTGTCCAGATTTGAGAGGACTTGGGATCCTTGGATTACTTATATTACTGTATCGTGAGTGTCTGGCAGCTGACCCCCCCCCCCTCTTATATTTTTTTTCTTTTTCTTTCAATTAAGAGTACTTTCCTTTTCATCTCTCTCTTCCTCTCTTTTTCTACTATTTGTTGAAACTTTTTTTTCTCTGTTATTTTTGGTCCATTTTGACTTAATTTTTGTTTATTGATCTATGAAACCTGTATGTTTTGATGGCTATGACATTTTTTATGTGAATTGTAATGCTATTGTCTGCTAATTTTTTTTATTTACCTACCAGTGTTATGCTTATGATTCTGAATCTTGTTCCACCTTGTGGGTGGGCCCTTTCTTTTTCTCTTTTATTGTTTGCCATCTTGTTTTACGTTTTAATATGCTTGTTTCTCAATAAAAATATTGAAATATAAAGTCAAGTAGGAGAAAGTCAAATGAGATACTACAAAGTATCCTGGGATTACCACCCAGCAGAACTATATGTACTAGTCAGCTTTATTTAAGGCAGAGTGACTACACTCACCCCCATCCTAAAAACAAAATGACTTCCATGGAGTCTGAGAAAAGGAAAAAAAACCCTCTCTTCAGAGAGTGGGTATCTGCAGGGTATAAGGAACAGGGAAGGGAAAGGGAAAATAAAACAATACAATACAGAGCATAATGGCAACAACTACTGTACATCAATATTCAGTAGAGATATATTCTTCAGCCAGTAGGTAGCAGTGTTAATAAGTTTGTAGCTGCATCTATGATTAAACGCTACGTCTTTTCTCTATAATATAGTTCCTGTTTCCTGCTAGCAGAAAAGCAGAAGATAAACACTTGAGGACTGTGCACTATCTGTTCTGTACGGCTATATACAGAATCAGCAGAATTTCAAACAAACACAATAAGATAAGAAAAAAAAGCCCCTTAAAAGATAAAATTACAAAACCAGCTTTTGCTGCAATATTTTTCTACAATTTTTCTCTACTGCTTGTAGTTGTAATAAATCATTACGGTAGTATTGTGTGACATAAAAAGTTAGAACTGCCACTATTTTATTCTGTGGGGTGTCTGCTTTCAGAAAATATATCATGTTTTGGGGCTTCAGGCTCAAAATAATTTTTTTAAATGTGTGCAAAAAAATGCAAGCATGGCAAAATGGGTTAAGTTAGCTAAATTTAAGTCTGGTTATTTTGACTAGTGTGATCGCTTGGTACTATGCTAGTGCGCAGTTCAGCATACATGCACAGAGGATGTTTTAAAAATGCCCCTCCATTTGGCAGCCTGACGCTTGTCAAAGTGTCTAACGCTTTTACAAGCATTTAGGAGCCTTTGCAAGTGTCAAGCGCTTGGGCATTGATTAATTTAATTGGCCAGAATAATCATTTATTCTGGCCTTTGAAATGAATCAACACTACATCTAGCGTTAACATGCGTTTAGGGGCTTTAGACAAGTATACACGCATTAATCGTTTTTTTCTGCCACAACGCTGCTGCTCCTGGACACACTGGGCCTGGTTTTTTTTTTCCTGCTGCTACTGCTACTAAATGCTTCTAAAAATCTATGTGTGCATGGACACATAGGATAACATGGAGGGCCGTTTGGAAGCAGTAAAAAAAAACACCTGATGCCCATAAAAGTGGCTACAAATATGCCCTGTGTGCATGAGGCTTTAATGTCAGGCATATCTATACTGGATGAGGGTGCGTTTCCCTACGCACCATCTAGCCAATTGATGAATCTAAAATATATAACCTTTTATTCAAATATATAAAAAATGTATGCTCAGCTGTAATTAATGCCTATTAGAGAGGATTGTACTGCGCACAAAAATATGACTGGATTCCATTGCAATTATTTACCTTATATCCAAATGGTTATTAACACCAAACCAAATCAAATACCATACCTTTTAGATGAAGTGATGGCATAAAAAGAGAAACTGTAGTTTGATCATATGCTGATCAGCTTGAATATATAATGTCTATTAACTAGTTGCCGACCGCAGGTAGCCGAATGATGGCTGCACTTCGGCCATCCAGTTCTGGGAGGCCGACATATGACGTCCTCCCAGAAAGCGTTCTCCTGCACACCCTTGGGGGCGCGCACCTGGCGATCTCCGTGATCGCTGTGTCCTATGGACACAGCTGATCACGTGATGTGATAAAAAGCCAAACACAGCGGCCTTTTACCACGTGATCAGCCGTTTCCAATGACACGCTGATCAACGAGAAATGCAATTGGCGGTTCTCAGCTGCACTTTGCTCACGCTGTCAGCGCGTGAGGAAAGTACTGCCGAGAACAGGCAGACGTCAGAGCAGGGATCGGCACCGATCATCAGGGCACTGATCATCAGTGCCCTGATGATCGGTGCCTAGCAGTGCCACCCAGCATTGCCGCCCACCTGTGCCCATCAGTGCCACCCACCTGTGCCCATCAGTGCCCACCAATGCCCATCAGTGCAGACCAGCAGTGCCACCCAGCAGTGCCGCCAGTCAGTGCCGACTATCAGCACCCATCATCAGTGCCAGTTCATCAGTGCCACCTATCAGTGCCACCTCATTAGTGCTGCCTATCAGTGTCGCCTATCAGTACCCATCAGTGCTGCCTATCAGTGCCCACCAGTGCTGCCTATCAGTGCAGCCTCATCAGCGCACATCAGTGAAGGAGAAAAATTACCTATTTGCAAAATTTTATAATAGAAACAAAGAAACTTTTTTTTGTTTTTTTTTTCCTCTTTTTTTGTTTATAGCGCAAAAAATAAAACACCCAACAGCGAGTAAATACCACCAAAGAAAGCTCTATTTGTGTGAAAAAAATGATAAAAATTTCATATGAGTACAATGTTGCATGACCACGCAATTGTCATTCAAAGTGTGACAGCGCTAAAAGCTGAAAATTGGCCTGGTAAGGAAGGGGGTATAAGTGCCCGGTAGGCAAGTGGTTAAGGAAATGGAGTTACCCCATGGACAATAATCTATCTTGCTACAGATATGTAATATGGGTACACTCATCCTCGGGCTTAAATGTCTGCCTCCCATGGATAAGCCCCATACATCACCATGTCCAGACAAAAATGCACCATGTGTAGCTAGGCACAACTTCCAGCCACTATGTGAGCTGTTTTAATTCTTTATACTCCTGACAAATCTCTGTTTTTTGGAGCAAAACATGTATAGTTTTTTTTCTTTGGGTCTTTCTTTGGGAGCACTTTTTGAATGCATATGGTATTCACTCCTCTCCCCCCTTTTTTTTGGAGAGGTCTGTACTGCGTTTGCATCATTTGTATTCCTCAAGACAATGAGGTATTTTTGTCTGGATAGGGTGATGTATGGGGCTTATCCATGAGAGAATGTAAGGTAAATAATTGCAATGGTATCCAGTCATATTTTTGTGCTCAGTACATTCCTCTCTAATAGGCATTAATTACAGCTGAGCATACATTTTTTATATATTTTAATAAAGGTTATATGTTTTAGATTTATTAATTGGCCAGATGGTGCGTAGGGAAACACACCCTTGTCCAGTATAGATTTGTTATTTGCCAAAGATGATTTACAATTAGGGCTTAGTTCAATACTTAATGTCAGGCATGGTTCAGTTGGCACAGTACATATACTGTATGTGCGATTGCTAACCATCCCTGAACACAGAACTCTCAGTGCCTGTTTGCATTGCCTACACTCTATTCATTCTCATTCATTGCTTCACATGAATGAGGTGTGATTGTGAAGTGGTGCGGAATTCGTACAGAAAACGCTGCGAATTCCGCACTGCATCAATGTGAACCCAGGCTCTATGTAAAACAAAATCCAAAATTTTGTGTTGTCCCTAGAAAAGCAATAGAGGTGAAATCTTCCAATGGGAACACTACTCCTGATGACCTGGGGATCCCCTACGGACACAGCTGATCACGTGATGTGGTAAAAGGCCAATCACAGCGGCCTTTTACCACCTGATCAGCGGTGTCCAATGACACGCTGATCAGAGGGAAATGCAAGTGCCGGTTCTCGGCTGCACTTTCCTCACGCTGTCAGATCGTGAGGAAAGTACTGCCGAGAACCGGCAGTTGTCAGAGCGGGGATCGGCACCGATCATCAGGGCACTGATGATCAGTGCCCTGATGATCGGTGCCCAGCAGTGCCACCCGCAAGTTCCGCCCACCTGTGCCCAGCAGTGCGCCCACTAGCTCCGCCCACCTGTGCCCAGCAGTGCACCCACCTGTGCCCAGCAGTGCACCCACCTGTGCCACTCTGCAATGTCACACACCTGTGCCCAGAAGTGCCACCTACCTGTGCCCAGCAGTGCCACCCACCTGTGCCCACCCACCTGTGCCCACCAGTGCCACCCACCTGTGCCCACCCACCAGTGCTGCCCACCAGTGCCACCCACCAGTGCAGCCCAGCAGTGCTGCCAGTCAGTGCCACCAGTCAGTGCCCAGCGGTTGTGCCAGTCAGTGCCGCCAGTCAGTGCCCAGCAGTGATGCCAGTCAGTGCCATCTATCAGTACCCATCATCAGTGTCACCTATCAGTTCCGCCTATCAGTGCTGCATATTAGTGCCGCCTATGCGTGACACCTCATTAGTGCTGTCTATCAGTGCCGTCTATCCGTGCCACCTCATTAGTACTGCCTATCAGTGCCCTTTAGTGCTGCCTATCAGTGCCCATCAGTGCCGCCTATCAGTGTCCATCAGTGCTGCCTCATCAACGCACATCAGTGAAGGAGAAAAATTACCTGTTTGAAAAATTTTATAATACAAATAAAGAAACTTTTTTTTTTTTTTTTCAAATTTTTGGCAATTTTTTATTTATAGCGCAAAAAGTAAAGCGCCCAGTGGTGATTAAATACCACCAAAAGAAAGCTCTATTTGTGAGAAAAAAATGATCAAAATTTCATATGGGTACAATGTTGCATGACCGCGCAATTGTCAATCAAAGAGCGGCAGCGCTGAAAGCTGAAAATTGGCCTGGTAAATAAGGGGGTATAAGTGCCTGGTAGGCAAGTGGTTAAAGTGTTACTAAGCCCACAACAGTAAAATCAATCTGTGTATGCAGTACTGCATGCTTGTTATAATAACCTAAGGGATTATTGTTGTGTAAAAAGGCTGTTTAATCGTGTCTTCTCTGATCCTCCTCTCCGTCTACTTTTACCATTTTCTGATAGTACAGAGCTCTAGGAGTCACTCTGCACATGCTCAGTTTGGTGTGTATTGCTAGAGAGGTTTTTTTTTTTTCTTTTGGAGAGATCATGTGATCAGCACAGGGCCAATCAGCACTGTCCAAACCAAGGTTCTGGGGTCCTGCAGCCTCATAAGACAGTCAGAGGAGATGGAAAACTCCTCCTGCAAGCTTTAACCAGTGCTCAGCTGGACACTGATAGAAGTCACAAGACTGCTCTAACTGATGATGAGAAAAGGTATTTAGCAGTTTATATTTACTAAAATAACTGTATTTCCATGTTGTTTGTATTGTGGGAGACCAGATATAGTGAATGCAGGGTCCTAGTAACACTTTAAATACTATATTAACATTTTTGACTTTTTTTTTTTTTCTCATGCCATGTTCACATTGTAAACTGCTACATGTAGTCTAACATCATGGTAGCCCACACTGCCATTTAGTCTCCCTGCACACTGGGCGTTTTAATAACGATGGTAATGTTAGCTGTGTAAAGTCACGTTAAAAACATGAGTTTTTCAGCATTTTGTAGTGTTTCTGCATTATCGTTTAGGGGCATTTTGTCACTTTTTATGCATATGTGTTTTTTTTCTGCTCAAAAAAGTCCAAAAACGCTGGTTTGCTGCGTTTTATACTAAGTCCTCATGCACACTGGACATTTTTACAGCGGCTGTTTTTGGTTTTTGAAGCTTTTTCCTACAGCCAGTAAACTCCCCAGCATGTTATCCTATGTGTCCACTCACACAGACTGTAATCAGCGTTTGTTGGCTGGAGAAAAAACCCAGAGCTAGTGGGATTCTAGAGGAGTTTTTTAGCTGTAAAATCGCTCTAACGTGGCAAAACGCGGTAAAACTCAAACTGGCATTTTTGGACTTTTTTTGACCAAACGGCGCTAAACGCTAATGCAAATCGTTAGAAAAAGCTGAAAAACTCAACGTGACTTTACAAAGCTTACGTTATCAGTGCTATCAAAACGCCCAGTGTACATGGAGCCTTTCAGTTTTGCCGCGTTTTTCAGCGTCATGGCGTTTTTATAGCTAAAAAAACTCCACTAGAAACCCACTAGTCCCGTTTTTTTTTTTCAGCCAAAAAACGCTGATTACAGTTTATGTGGGCATGGACACATAGGATAACATGCTGGGGGGTTTACTGGCTGTAGAAAAAAACGCCAGAAGCCAAACACAGCTACTGTATCAACGTCCATGTGCATGAGGACTTGAAGTTAGCTCTGCTGCTTGTGATCCAAGCTGTCATGGGATAGGGATGCAGTCATGGGATGGGTGTATTAATTCCTCCGACCACTGGGTGTCGCAGTGTCTCAGCTGACGCGCCAGACTGCTGTAATTTCTTAGAACAAGGAAGTAGGAGAAAAGAAAGGAGAGAGCAGGTAAGTGCGGCCACAGCTCAGTAAGAGGGGCGGAATATACACAGACAAGGGGTAGGTGGATTCCTGGGGATAGACATTGAAGACTAAGCCTCTACAGAGCTAGGGGAAGCTTCTGTTAGAAAATGAAGCGGCGCTGTGCTGTGTGAATGGCAACACTTTGGAGAACTACAGGTTCCAGCGTGTGCAGGCAGTGAGGACCTGACCCCTGACCTGTCCTTATTGGGGGGTCCTGCTATCCATGCTTCCTCAGATGTCCTGCTGTACTGACATACATGTAACAGAAGTAGGGTTGCTACCTCACCCCTATAAACCTGAATACATATTAATGCATTCAATCATCTGAGGATTATGTCCTGCAGACAAGGCTCTAAGTGAGCTTAATTAGCACATTAATCAGCCCCAGAACCTGTGTAATTCATATGTATTTGGGTTTAAAGGGATGAGGTGGCACTCCTAAACAAAAGTGTTCTGTTACTTTCTTTTCCAATCACAAAGTCATTCCATTTATTTCCGTACTCCTCTCTGGAATATAGAAATCTTCTTTTCTGCCTAACAGTGTATAACAGAAAAGTATTCTAGGACAAGTACCAGCAGGATTAACTGATTAGCCTCAGTGGTGTGACATGGATGATATCGTATGAACTTATTGCTCCGCCTGGCAGTACTAGAGTCGTTGGTTCGAATCCCAGCCACGTCCCCACCTGCCTGGAGTTTGCATGTTCTCCCTGTGCCTGCGTGGGTTTCCTCCGGGTACTCCGGTTTCCTCCCACACTCCAAAAAGAAAACATGCTGGTAGGTTAATTGGATCCTGTCTAAATTGGCCCTAGTTTGTGTATGTATGAATATAAGTTAGAGACCTTAGATTGTACACCCCTTGAGGGTTAGGGACTGTCGTGAATGTACAATATATATATGTAAAAGCGCTGCGTAAATAGAAGGCGCTATATAAGTACCTGAAATAAATAAATACATTTCTCCTTATGTCATGTCACTGCTCTAAAGCAGGGCTCTCCAAACATTTCAAACAAAAGGGCAGTTTACTGTCCTTCAGAATTTAGGGGGGGCTGATTGTGGCCAGTGGGGGTAGAAAATATCCCGGGCCCAGCATCAGTGTGAATAAACATAGACGCAGGGTTGATGTTCAGTAGGAGGTGTAGAAGTGCCCCATCATTGGTAATAGTGGGAGGAATAGTGCCCCATCACTGGTATCAGTGGAACAATAGTGCCCCATCATTGGTATCCGTGGGAGGAATAGTGTCCCATCATTGGTATCCGTGGAAGGAATAGTGCCCCATCATTGGTGTCAGTGGGAGGAATAGTGCCCCATCATTGGTATCCGTGGGAGGAATAGTGTCCCATCATTGGTATCCGTGGAAGGAATAGTGTCCCATCATTGGTATCCGTGGAAGGAATAGTGCCCCATCATTGGTGTCAGTGGGAGGAATAGTGCCCCATCATTGGTATCAGTGGAAGGAATAGTGCCCCATCATTGGTATCAGTGGGAGGAATAGTGTCCCATCATTTGTATCAGTGGGAGGAATAGTGCCCTATCATTGGTATCAGTGGGAGGAATAGTGCCCCATCATTTGTATCAGTGGGAGGAATAGTGCCCCATCATTGGTATCAGTGGGAGGAGTAGTGCCCCATCGTTGGTATCAGTGGGAGGAATAGTGCCCCATCATTGGTATCAGTGGGAGGAATAGTGCCCCATCATTGGTATCAGTGGGAGGAATAGTGCCCCATCATTGGTGTCAGTGGGAGGAATAGTGCCCCATCATTGGTATCAGTGGAAGGAATAGTGCTCCATCATTGGTGTCAGTGGGAGGAATAGTGCCCCATCATTGGTGCCAGTGGGAGGAATAGTGCCCCATCATTGGTATCAGTGGAAGGAATAGTGCCCCATCATTGGTATCAGTGGGAGGAATAGTGCCCTATCATTTGTATCAGTGGGAGGAATAGTGCCCCATCATTGGTATCAGTGGGAGGAATAGTGCCCCATCATTGGTATCAGTGGGAGGAATAGTGCCCCATCATTTGTATCAGTGGGAGGAATAGTGCCCCATCATTTGTATCAGTGGGAGGAATAGTGCCCCATCATTGGTATCAGTGGGAGGAATAGTGTCCCATCATTGGTATCAGTGGGAGGAATAGTGCCCCATCATTGGTATCAGTGGGAGGAATAGTGCCCCATCATTGGTATCAGTGGAAGGAATAGTGCTCCATCATTGGTGTCAGTGGGAGGAATAGTGCCCCATCATTGGTGTCAGTGGGAGGAATAGTGCCCCATCATTGGTATCAGTGGAAGGAATAGTGCCCCATCATTGGTATCAGTGGGAGGAATAGTGCCCTATCATTTGTATCAGTGGGAGGAATAGTGCCCCATCATTGGTATCAGTGGGAGGAATAGTGCCCCATCATTTGTATCAGTGGGAGGAATAGTGCCCCATCATTTGTATCAGTGGGAGGAATAGTGCCCCATCATTGGTATCAGTGGGAGGAATAGTGCCCCATCATTGGTATCAGTGGGAGGAATAGTGCCCCATCATTGGTGTCAGTGGGAGGAATAGTGCCCCATCATTGGTATCAGTGGGAGGAATAGTGTCCCATCATTGGTGTCAGTGGGAGGAATAGTGCCCCATCATTGGTGTCAGTAGGAGGAATAGTGCCCCATCATTGGTAATAGTGGGAGGAATAGTGCCCCATCATTGGTTTCAGTGGGAGGAATAGTGCCCCATCATTGGTAATAGTGGGAGGAATAGTGCCCCATCATTGGTATCAGTGGGAAGAATAGTGCCCCATCATTGGTATCAGTGGGAGGAATAGTGTCCCATCATTGGTATCAGTGGGAGGAATAGTGCCCCATCATTGGTATCAGTGGGAGGAATAGTGCCCCATCATTGGTATCAGTGGGAGGAATAGTGTCCCATCATTGGTATCAGTGGGAGGAATAGTGCCCCATCATTGGTATCAGTGGGAGGAATAGTGCCCCATCATTGGTATCAGTGGGAGGAATAGTGCCCCATCATTGGTATCAGTGGGAGGAATAGTGCCCCATCATTGGTATCAGTGGGAGGAATAGTGTCCCATCATTGGTATCAGTGGGAGGAATAGTGTCCCATCATTGGTATCAGTGGGAGGAATAGTGTCCCATCATTGGTATCAGTGGGAGGAATAGTGCCCCATCATTGGTATCAGTGGGAGGAATAGTGCCCCATCATTGGTATCAGTGGGAGGAATAGTGTCCCATCATTGGTATCAGTGGGAGGAATAGTGCCCCATCATTGGTATCAGTGGGAGGAATAGTGCCCCATCATTGGTATCAGTGGGAGGAATAGTGCCCCATCATTGGTATCAGTGGGAGGAATAGTGCCCCATCATTGGTATCAGTGGGAGGAATAGTGTCCCATCATTGGTATCAGTGGGAGGAATAGTGTCCCATCATTGGTATCAGTGGGAGGAATAGTGTCCCATCATTGGTATCAGTGGGAGGAATAGTGTCCCATCATTGGTATTAGTGGGAGGAATAGTGTCCCATCATTGGTATCAGTGGGAGGAATAGTGCCCCATCACTGGTATCAGTGGAAGAATAGTGCCCCATTGCTTGTGTCAGTGGGAGGAATAGTGCCCCATTGCTTGTGTCAGTGAGAGGAATAGTGCCCCATCAATGATGGTACTGGGAGGAATAGTGCCCCCGTCATTAGTATCAGTGGCAGGAATTATTCCACACTGTTGGTGTCAGTGGGAGGAATAGTGCCCGATCACTGGTATCAATGGAAGAATAGTGCCCCATTGTTGGTGTCAGGAGGAATGAAGAGTAATGCCCCATCATTGATAATAGTGGGAGGAATAGTGCCCCATAATCAGTGTCAGTGGCAGGAATTATGCCCCACTGTTTGTGTCAGTGGGATGAATAGTGCCCCATTGTTTGTCAGTAGGATGAATAGTGCCCCATTGTTTGTCAGTAGGATGAATAGTGCCCCATTGTTTGTGTCAATGAGAGGAATAGTACCCCATTGTTGATGTCAGTGAGAGGAATAGTGCCCCATCAATGATACTAATGGTAGGAATAGTGCCCCCATCATTAGTGGCGGTAATTATTCCACACTGTTGGTGTCAGTGGGAGGAATAGTGTCCCATCACTGGTATTAGTGAAAGAATAGTGCCCCATTGTTGGTGTCAGTAGGAGGAATAGTGCCCCATCATTGATACTAGTGGGAGGAATATTTCAAGTGACAGGAATTATGCCCCACTGTTGGTGCCAGCGGGAGGAATAGTGCCCTATCACTGGTATCAGTGGAAGATTAGTGCCCCATTGTTGATGTTAGTGGGAGGAATAGTGCCCCCATCATTAGTATCAGTGGCAAGAATTATTCCACACTGTTGGTGTCAGTGGGAGGAATAGTGCCCCATCACTGATAGTGGGAGGAGCAGTGTCTCATATGATTGTGAGGAAAAGTGCCCCAAGGGCCAGATAAAGGCTAGCAAAGGGCCGCAGTTTGGAGACCACTGCTCTAAAGCAAAAACCAGGGGTGTAACTACAAATCATGTGACCCCATAGCACAGTGGAAGAATAGTGCCCCATTGCTTGTGTCAGTGAGAGGAATAGTGCCCCATCAATGATGGTACTGGGAGGAATAGTGCCCCCGTCATTAGTATCAGTGGCAGGAATTATTCCACACTGTTGGTGTCAGTGGGAGGAATAGTGCCCGATCACTGGTATCAATGGAAGAATAGTGCCCCATTGTTGGTGTCAGGAGGAATGAAGAGTAATGCCCCATCATTGATAATAGTGGGAGGAATAGTGCCCCATAATCAGTGTCAGTGGCAGGAATTATGCCCCACTGTTTGTGTCAGTAGGATGAATAGTGCCCCATTGTTTGTGTCAATGAGAGGAATAGTGCCCCATCAATGATACTAATGGTAGGAATAGTGCCCCCATCATTAGTGGCGGTAATTATTCCACACTGTTGGTGTCAGTGGGAGGAATAGTGTCCCATCACTGGTATTAGTGAAAGAATAGTGCCCCATTGTTGGTGTCAGTAGGAGGAATAGTGCCCCATCATTGATACTAGTGGGAGGAATAGTTCCAGTGACAGGAATTATGCCCCACTGTTGGTGCCAGCGGGAGGAATAGTGCCCTATCACTGGTATCAGTGGAAGATTAGTGCCCCATTGTTGATGTTAGTGGGAGGAATAGTGCCCCCATCATTAGTATCAGTGGCAAGAATTATTCCACACTGTTGGTGTCAGTGGGAGGAATAGTGCCCCATCACTGATAGTGGGAGGAGCAGTGTCTCATATGATTGTGAGGAAAAGTGCCCCAAGGGCCAGATAAAGGCTAGCAAAGGGCCGCAGTTTGGAGACCACTGCTCTAAAGCAAAAACCAGGGGTGTAACTACAAATCATGTGACCCCATAGCACAGTGGAAGAATAGTGCCCCATTGCTTGTGTCAGTGAGAGGAATAGTGCCCCATCAATGATGGTACTGGGAGGAATAGTGCCCCCGTCATTAGTATCAGTGGCAGGAATTATTCCACACTGTTGGTGTCAGTGGGAGGAATAGTGCCCGATCACTGGTATCAATGGAAGAATAGTGCCCCATTGTTGGTGTCAGGAGGAATGAAGAGTAATGCCCCATCATTGATAATAGTGGGAGGAATAGTGCCCCATAATCAGTGTCAGTGGCAGGAATTATGCCCCACTGTTTGTGTCAGTAGGATGAATAGTGCCCCATTGTTTGTGTCAATGAGAGGAATAGTGCCCCATCAATGATACTAATGGTAGGAATAGTGCCCCCATCATTAGTGGCGGTAATTATTCCACACTGTTGGTGTCAGTGGGAGGAATAGTGTCCCATCACTGGTATTAGTGAAAGAATAGTGCCCCATTGTTGGTGTCAGTAGGAGGAATAGTGCCCCATCATTGATACTAGTGGGAGGAATAGTTCCAGTGACAGGAATTATGCCCCACTGTTGGTGCCAGCGGGAGGAATAGTGCCCTATCACTGGTATCAGTGGAAGATTAGTGCCCCATTGTTGATGTTAGTGGGAGGAATAGTGCCCCCATCATTAGTATCAGTGGCAAGAATTATTCCACACTGTTGGTGTCAGTGGGAGGAATAGTGCCCCATCACTGATAGTGGGAGGAACAGTGTCTCATATGATTGTGAGGAAAAGTGCCCCAAGGGCCAGATAAAGGCTAGCAAAGGGCCGCAGTTTGGAGACCACTGCTCTAAAGCAAAAACCAGGGGTGTAACTACAAATCATGTGACCCCATAGCACAATAGTCATGGGGGACCCCAGTAGCAGTTCGCAGTGTCAACTGTGTCAGTACAGGGGTTGAGCATTGACATGACTCCACATTGGGCATGGGCAGCACAGTAGCTAAATGGCACTTCTGCCTGGCAGCACTAGGGTTGTTGGTTCGAATCCTAACCACGGCACCACCCACCTGGAGTTTGCATGTTCTCCCTGTGCCTATGTAGGTTTCCTTTGGGTACTCCAAAGACATGCTGGTAGGTTAATTGGCTCCTGTCTAAATTGGCCCTAGTATGTGTATGTATGAATGTGAGTTAGGGACCTTAGGTTGTACACCCTTCTGTTTGTTTTTTTTTTTTTAACTGCTTCTTACAACACAGAGTGGAATTTGTGACTAGTGACCATTCTGAGGTCTGACTTCAGGCATTCTATACTGGAAACTTAACAGTTTAGTTTTCCTTAACAAACTCCCTATTGGCCCTATCCTACTCCAGGCCCCATAGCAGCTGCATGGGCTGTCATGGATGTGCTGCTGGCAACGACAAGAGTAATATCTTTTCCATTCAGATGATTATCTGCCTTAATGGAGAAGTGTGGGATTCTAAATAAAACCACCATACATACCTCCATGCTGCAGCTGCCCCCTCCATCTCTAAGGTCAAGAACTGCTAATCACTCAGTTCTTGGGTCGGTTGTGAGCAAAGAGTGGTGACTGTCTGTCACTGCTTTCTGCTCTGCCCCTCCAGTGCTCCCTGGAGCATCGGGCTGGGGAGGGGCGGGAGTGGCTGGCTCAGGCTCTCAGAGGCATGCTGAGAGGCTGAGCCAGCTGCCAATCGGGCATCTGGGTGGATTCTGTCATTATTGTCAAGAGCCTGGAACGGCTCTGTGATGTCAGCCAACAGTGGGTTTTAGCCCTCTGCTGGCTGATTCTGGGTCCCAGGAGAGCACAAGTAAGTGTGTTCCTGAGACCCAGAGGAGAAGTATTACTAAGCAAGCTTTGGCCATACTTCTCTTTTGATAAACCCTAAAGAATGGACTGCCACCTTTTTAAATACAAAAGTGGGCTTTAACCACTTCCAGTCCGGACACTTTCACCCCCTTCCTGTCCAGGCCAATTTTCAGCTTTCAGCGCTATCACATTTTGAATGACAATTGCGCAGTCATGCAACACTGTACCCATATGAATTTTTTAGCATTTTTTTGAGACAGATAAAGCTTTATTTTGGTGATATTTATTCACCAATGGGATTTTTATTTTTTTGCTATATAAATGAAAAAGTCCAAAAATTTTGAAAAAAAGTGTTTTTCTTTTAAAATTTTGCAAATAATATTTCATTATAAATCTTTGCCAAAATGTATTCAGTTATCTTTTTAGTAAAAAAAAAAAAAATAACCCATATTAGTTTATAACCAAAAATTATAATTTGTAAAACAATTTGTTTACATTTTTATTTTATTTTTTTATATTATTTATGGGGTTTTTTTTTCTACATACTGTCACCCTAGCAATACAGTGTCACCATGGTGACACTGTACTACTTGTGGGGGGTGATGAAGAATTATTTTTTTTGCACTGATTGCTTTTACTCCCATAAAGTCTCTGGCTGCATTCTTGCAGCTATTGAGAACTACTGTGTGAGCTGTGATTGGTCACAGCTTGTCACATGGTACAAGGCTGTTGTGAATAGCCCTGTACCATGTGACCTCTGTGATCATTCAGATTTCACACGTAGTAAGCAATGATGTCAGAAGTGACATCTTGCTTGCTACTCTGCATGTGATCACTGATTGGCCAATCAGTGATCACATGATCGTGACCTCACACAGAGGTCCCATATCATGATCGGTGTTCCACTGTATCCGGAGGACACAGTGGGCACCGGATCGTGGTACTGCACGCTCCCAGGGAGCGTGCACAGTCCAAAATGGCGGGCGGCGTTTATAAACGGCAACCCGCCCCTGGACTGCCGCCATCCGCCCATTTATATACAGCGGCCGAACGGCAAGTGGTTAAGAAAGTGGGGTGGATTTACTAAAGGCATAGAGGCTGTTCACACAGCAAAGCAAATGTTAGTAAATATTGTGAAGCTCTGTCCACTTTGGTAAGTAAACAATCTTTACTCAACCACATCTTAAAATCAGAAGTTCTAAATCTTGCTTGAGATTTCAGGAGCAGATCTGTATTTTCATCTGTACTTTTAGGGTGTATAACATCCAGTTAACCTGCCCTGTAATTATGTGTGTATTAAAATGGAACAGGGCTTGACAAATTTGCTTTGAAACTAGGAGCCAGCTAAAAAAATTAGGAGACGTTTTTCTTTTTTTTGCGTATCCTTGGTTGTCAGCACCCAGGGCATGGCAACTTTTGGGCGACAAGCTTCACATGATGCTATTTGCTGACCAACAGTCACAGCAAAACCACACACGTTTTAGGTGCCATTAAAAAATAATGGCACCTAAACCTGCATTTTGCAATCACAGCGATTCTGCCACTCCCAAAATGCCCAGGTGTGAATTGAGCAACCCTGGCTCACAAATAAGTGATTCTGGATGCATTTTTAAACTCACAGATTTGCATGACAGTCTAGATATTGTGTGTTCCTATTGAGGTGGTTCACACTGATGCGATCTTCACACATTGCGTTTTGAGTGCCATTACAAAAAGGGTCCTGTGTTAGTTTGTAGCAGTGTGTTCCAGACTGGCAAGTGATAGAGTAGAGTGGAATGTGGAGATAAGTGTTCACATAGGATTACTATTGGAGTTTTTGCATTGACGTCAATTGGAGGCGTTTTTGCATTGATGTCAGTGGGAGGTGTTTTTGCATTGAAGTCAGCGGGAGGTGACCTTGCATTGAAGTCAGTGGGAGGCAGTGTGTGAATCCAGGTGCCTGGACGCAATTTCTAGTCGACATGGCGACCTGATGCCTGGGGTTTGTTGATCCCTGAAACAGAAATATATACACACCCTGTGTAAAACCTTCATATGAGCAGATAGCGGTATGTTTGCCTGGTATGTGCTGTGCATTTTATTGAATTCAACATATTATTGGTGGTATAATTATAGTAATTGTTAATAATCGTACCACCATTTACAGCTTTATACATTAAAAATGTATGTAGTTATGCAGAATGAGACTTCTTTCAAACCATAAGTGCATAAAAACCCACAAAAAAGCTAAAAATGTGTACTACCGTGCAGATAGTGTCAATTCCGGCCGGGGGTGCCTTTTACTTTTAAAGGGCACTTCTTTGTGACATTTCCTTTTATGTGCCGCAGCTGCATTGCAGTGCATAGAAACACAGAAACAGAACTGTTGCGCAAAAGAATGTGGACACGTTGCAGAGTTCCGCATTGCAGTTCACCTGCAAGCTTTATTTAATGTGAACAGGGCATATAGAAAACAATTATTTTAGCTGCAGGCGAAGGGCACAGGTGTCCCATCCAGCTCCGCTGCAGGTAGCCTGTCAGACTCTATGAGAGGTGCAAAGCTGCTGTGTTTGGATGGGGCACCTAGTGGTACGAATGTTTAGGGCAGTGTGTGCTGTAGAACGAATGTCGGGAATGTAACAAGTCAGCTTCCTGGTCATTCATCCCTGGGTGCATACTGCCCTACAGATAAATACTGATAGGTGCACCATCCAGCGTCCTACTGTTAGTGAGGGAGATATGGGAGGACCCTATGAGCATGCTCTAGCAGCGTGGAAAGCCTAATGCAGACAGCGCTGACATAATGATGTCAGCTCTGCCAGTATAGAATCAGATGCTTCTTGGAAAGTAAATTAGCAGAACACACTGGTGTTTGTAGCAAGAAATAGTGGATGATCATTGGTTTTGTGCTGCACTGCAACATAATTTTTAGTGATTAAAATCAGTTTGTGTATGTAGTAAAGCATGCTGGTTATACTCACTGTGGAACCTAAGGGGTTAATCCTCGTGTAAAAAAAGGCTGTTTGATCCTGTCTTTTCAGATCCTCCCCTTCTTCTACTGAATCCAATCCGTCTGCTGATAGTACAGAGCTCTAGGAGTACAGAGCTTTGCACATGCTCAGTAAAGTAGTGTATTGATAGAGAGTTTTTTTTTTCTTTTGGAAGGGTGCATGTGATCAGCACAGGGCCAATCAGCACTTTCCAGACACAGGGTCAGGGGTCATGCAGCCTCATAGGACAGTCAGTTCAGAATGAAAACTCCTGCAAGATTAACCAGTGCTTGGCCAGACACTGATAGAAGTCATAAGACTGCTATATACTGCTAATGAGAAAAGGTATTTAGCAGTTTATATTTACTAATATAACTGCATTTCCATGTTCTGTATACTGTGGGAGACCAGTTATTAGTGAATTCAGGGTCAAGGGTTTAGTAACACTTTAACTGACTTAGGGCTCATGTACACGGGGCGTTTGGAAAACTCTTCTGAACGATGGAAACTGACTGCTGCGTTTGCATACTGCGTTTAGCCGCGTTTATGCACATTTGCGTTTAGAAGCTTTTTAAAAGAAGACCTCAGAAGACCTTCCCAAATGCCCAGAATGCACTAAAAATAGTACATTTACTAAAAAAGTCTACTAAAATACCGCAGGAGGTATTTTATCAAGTCATGCGGTATTTTAGTAGTGAAAAGCATGCATTAATGTTTCAGCTGTCAGCGGGATTCCCACTGACAGCTGAATGTAAAAGAAAGAATTGCCGGCAATTAAAATATAATAAAAAAACCGGCGTGGGGTCCCCCCTCCCATCCATACTAAGCCCTTCAGGTCTGGTATGGATCTTGAGGGGAAGCCTCACGCCAAAATTAAATTAAAAAAATGGCGTGGGGTTCCCCCCCAAAATCCATCCCGAGCATGCAGCCCAGCAGGTCAGGAAAGGGGGGAGCGAGCGAGTGCCCACCCCCCCTTGAACAATAACAGACCACATGCCCTCAACATGGGGGGTGCTTTGGGGTAGGGGGGCTCCCCCCCCCAAAGCACCTTGTCCCCATGTTGATGGGGACAAGGGCCTCTTCCCCACAACCCTGGCCGGAGGTTGTGGGGGTCTGCGGGCGGGGGGCTTATCGGAATCTGGCAGCCCCCTTTAGCAGGGGGGCCCCCAGATCCCGCTCCCCCCTCCCCCACATGAATGAGTATGGGGTACATGGTACCATTACCCATTCACAAAAAAAAGCTGTAGTGTGAAAAAAAAAGACAGGAATTAATTTGGAGAGTTGGAACTTGTAGTGTTCTGGATTGGTCTGACTGTAAGATTTCATGAAGGGGTTGTTAGGGGGGTTGGGAACTTTTCTTGAACGGCTATAGGAGAGGGCAGTTGTTTAGTGGCTATGTTTACTATATTTTTTTTGTTTGTTTTTTTGCATTGGATTTCCACATTGTGGCATTATGCATTTCTCTGGATTGTGACAAGTCATTGCCAATGTGGGAAGAAGAGTGAGGTATGACAGAGACTACAAATTCTATGCCAGGCAAGCCTTGTGAGGTTTTTGAAACATCTCTCAGGGCAAAAGTTCATTGTGGAAGTGAAGAGCATAGGCTAAATTAATATGTGGCGACATAATTTGATCAAGAGAAAAATCTGTATACAGTGATGTGCCATGAATCCAATCCCTATTATATCTCATGAGAGAAACTATTATTATACAGCATTTATATAGCGCCAACAGTTTGCTCAGCGCTTTACATTATAAAGGGAGACAATACAGCAACAATACAGTTCAATACAAGAGGGTTAGGAGGGCCCTGCTCCTTGGAGCTTACAATCTAAGAGGGAGGGGCTAGTGGTACAAAAGGTAATAACTGTGGGGGATGAACTGATAGGAGGAATAGAAGATTCTGTTATTAGCTGAAGGCAGGATAGGCTTCCCTGAAGTGATCGCCTAAAGGTTGGCAGAGCAGGCGATAGTCTGATAGATTAGGGTAGAGAGTTCTAGAGGACGGGGGACGCTGTGGAGAAGTCCTGGAGACAAGCATGAGAGGAGGAGATAAGGGAGCTAGAGAGCAGGAGGTCGTGGGAGGAGCGGAGAGGGCGGTTTGAGTGATATTTGGAGACAGGATTGGTGATGTAATTTGGGGGCAGAGTTATAAATGGCTTTATATGTTATTTGTTATTATTTTGAATTTTATTCGTTGGGCAATGGGAAGCCAGTGGAGAGTGTTGGTAGATATGGAACGGTTAGTAAGGTGGATGAGTCTAGCAGCAGCATTCATGATAGACTGAAGAGGGGATAGCCTGCCATTAGGTAGGCCACTGAGGAGGGAATTACAATAGTCAAGGCGAGAGATAACCAGGGAGTGAATAAGTTGCGTAGTAGTTTCAGAGGTTAAGAACGGGCGAATGTTGTGGAGGTGAAGTCTACAAGATTTTGACAGTGATTGGATTTGGGGCTGAAAGGACAGATGGGAGTCTAGGATTACACCTAGTACCCTGGCATGAGGGGAGGGACTGATGGTTGTATTATTGATCTTGATGGAGAAGTCGGGGGAGGGGGCACGGGCTGGAGGGGATAGTATGAGCTCAGTTTTAGAAAGATTGAGTTTGAGGAAGTGGAGTGACATCCATGCCGATATGTCACTTAGTAGGTTAGTAATGCGAGAGGAGACTGAAGGGGTGAGGTGAGGAGTAGAAAGATAGATTTGTGTGTCATCAGCATAGAGATGGTACTTAAAGCCATGGGAGTTTATCAAGTGACCAAGGGAGGAGGTGTAGATGGAGAAGAGAAGGGGTCCAAGGACAGAACCTTGAGGGACCTCTACAGAAAGAGGAAGTGGTGAGGAGGAGACAGAGTTAAAGGTAAGGCTGAAGGAGCACTGCCATAGGAAGAGAACCAGGAGAGAGCAGAGTCTCGGAGGCCAAGAGTGTTTTGAGCAGGAGGGGATGGTCAACCATATCAAAAGCCGCAGAGAGGTCAAGTAGTAAGTATAGAGTAGTGGCCATTGGTTTTAGCAGTTAGTAAATCATTAGTGAGTTTTAGTAGGGCAGTTTCAGTGGAGTGTAGTGAGCGGAAACCAAACTGTAAAGGGTCAAGAAGGTTGTTGTCAGTGAGGTAGGAGCTCAAGCGATTGTAGACTAAGCATTCTAAGAGTTTAGAGGTAAACGGGAGCAGGAAGATGAGTCTTAAGTTCAGGTTGGTGGGGTCCAGTGAGAGCTTTTTAAGTATGGGAGTGATGTGGGCATGCTTTAGAGGGGTGCTGACAGCACCATTAGAGAGAGAGATTGAAGATGAGTGAGGGAGCATAGGACATAAGAAGAGGGTGACTGTAGTAGTTGACAGGGGGCAGGTGGTGAGACGGGCTTCTGAGAAACCTTTAGTGACCTCTTCAGTAGTAACAAGGTCAAAAGAAGAAAGTGTTGAGAGATATTTAGTAAAAGGTATGCTAAGTGGGATAGATGTCTGTGCAGTGGAAATGCTCCTACGAATTGTATCAATCTTGTTTTTAAAATGATTAGCAATCTTGTAAGCAGTGAGTGAGGTACTGGGTGGAGGTGGAGAAAGTATAGAGTTAAAAGTAGAGAAGGGACAACGAGGACTGGATGGCTAGGTATTAATAAGAGTGACAAAGTAGGCTTGTTTGTCAGCATAGAGGGAGGAATTGTATGTTAAGAAAGCAGATTTATATAGGGTGAATGCTTGCTGAGATTTGGTTTTACGCCACAATTGTTCCAGTGCACGCTTTGCCTCTTGAAATTTCTGGTGTCGTCAGTCTGCCACGGTTACCCCACGAAAGTAGGGTAGCCAGGCAGAGAAGTCATCAAGAAAGCGGGACACCGGTCCAGGAGGCCGGTAGATCACTGCAATCCTCAGAGTAATGGGAGAAAACAGCGAATGCAGTGAGTCTCGAAAGAAGAGAAGGATAGAGAGGGAGGGTTAGGGAGGACTTGAAAGGTGCTCAGTGGGGATAGAAGCCAACCAACTCCACCTCCTTTCCGACCACTGGGTGAGTGAGTCCAGAGAAGGCCTCCATAGGAAAGTGCTGTGGGTGAAGCAGAGCTGCTTGAAGCCAGGTTTCTTTAATTGCTAGTAGTTTAAGGAAACAGGAGACAAAAAGGTCATGGACAGAGGTGAGCTTATTACAGACAGAGCGGGCATTCCAGAGCACACATGAAAAGGAGGGTGGTTTTTAGGAGCACAGGGATTGAGATTAAATTGAGTGGATTGCAGCTATTCCTGGAGGAAGGAGGGTGCCTGGTGTGGGGTGAGATACTGGAGGACCAGGGTTCGGGGAGATATCCCCAAAGGTTAGGAGAAGGAGGGTGAGGAAAGTAAGATTGGAGCGGGATGTATATGAGTGCACATGCCTTCCTGTCCTGATGTTTGGTCAGCAGGTGAGTAAAGTATTAGCAGGAGGTGATGAGAGCAGTAGTAGGGAGATGGCAGAAGTGAGGGTGATATGTGTAAACTTTGGGGTGGAGTAGAGAGGTAAAGAAATTACATTTTGAGAACAGAGGATAATAATATTAAAAGGAGGAGTAGAGGGGGCATATTAAAAAGTACATGGAGTGGGAATCAGACTTGTAGGAGACGTTTCCCAGGGTGTTTGCTTGCAGTCCATGAATTGTGCAGTAGAGTTCTTGTATCGTCTTGAATTATCCTGCTTTAGTTAAACTGCTGTGTTCAACTGCTGCTTCGCACTCCAGCAGAAAATGTACTTACGCTGGACAATGCCCCCCTGTCTGCGACTATACCCCCCATCCGTGACCTCCCCCATAAGCTGGTCTAAATTTATAGGGAGATTATCAAAGAGCAACTCTTCCCCGCCCCAATTAGGAACTGATAAGGATCACATGAATTTTGGGGGGGGGGGGTCAACGACAGAACACACACTTGATTCTCTGATCACAGAAAGGCAAAAGGGGGTGAGAATCAATCACCACACAAAGATAAATAGATATAGACTAATTATCCTGAGTATTGCAGGGAGACAGTTTAAGGTAGAGATGAGATAGTAGCATTTACCCTAAGTTTTCAGAAAGCCAGTGCATCAGAAACCAAATTTCACAGTTAGGCAAATTCAGTCCATCATTGGTAGGGTGCTGCTGTAAAGTATGAAAACTATTAGTCGCTCTTCTTCCAGCCCAAATTAACTCCCTGAAAGACCTGTAGAGACTTTTAAGGTTAGTATGCTTCAATAAAGTAGGAATGGCTTGTGATGATGAAAACATTTTGGGAAAGCCACTGTTTTAAACTAGCCCTTGTAATCCTATTTCTTAGGTCTCTATGTTGACTATATTGACAAAGCCATGGCGATGGAGCAGCTCAGAGATGTTTTGGAACTTGCTTTAATTAACCACCCAGACACAGTAACAACTGACCTGCTTGACAAGATGTTAGAAGTTCCTTTCAAAGAGCGATATCTTAGGCTGGATCTACAGAGTCTTATTCCAGGAGGAGCTCAGGTAGATGGTAACTCCATCCTTTTGTCCTTTTGATATAATATATACCAAGAAAACTTGAACCTATGAAGACCTTCCCTCCCTGCATTTTTACTGTAAGTTGCACCCATGAAGCTGCAGTTATTATCCTAACCGTTGTTTGTTTCCCTCTATATGGACTCAGGGACCAGCTCTGCGGTCTGTAATCACAGCTCTCAACATACTAGAGAAATATGGGAAAAACCTCCTTTCACCAAATCGACCCAAATTCTGGAGAAGTGTCAAGTTTAATAATCCTGTATTCAAGACAACAGTGGATGCTGTTGAGGTGATGTTTCTTTTTTTTTAAAGTGTCCATAAACACACATCATTAAAAAATAAATAAATTATTACATGCCATTCATACTCAGTCACTATGAGATTTGTTTTTTGTATTCTGCAAAAAATGTGGTTGATCCTGTTGTTCTCTATCTCCCCCTGCTGCCCATATCCAACTGCAGTTAGGGATTTTGCAGAGCAGTGTTGGCAGCTTGTTCACATGCTCACTTTTCAGTGTATTTCTACCCTGAACATTTCCTCCCTACCACATCTGGGCAGCCCATGTGACTATAGAGTCACACATGTGGGTGTATACACAGTAGTAAATGACAGCCCACTACCTCCTTCATGCCAACTAACCAGTTAAACACAATGGGGGGGGAATGTTGCATCGTAATTGATGAAGGCTTCACCTCCCATGTATTCTAAGGCACGGGCTAGAGGAGCGTTACACAGCCTGTGACTGGTAGAAATCTACCCTCACCATGTTATTGACAAAAATAAAATTTGATTTCTTTTTTTGTTTTATTTTGTTGTTAAAAAAAAGAGGTACAAATACAGTGTACAGGCAGATGCCCAAAGTCTGGGTAACCAACGAATCAACAAAATATCCATCTTGTCAATGCAGTACAGACCGCAAGGTATCATTAGTAACATACGGTCAGTAGTGCAAGACTATGATAAGAGCTGTGGCCACAGGGTGGGTATGGCAAAAATGGCCTTGGAATCTAACACGGAATCAATTTGTCATGGAAGAACTAGCTTTCATAAAGAAAAGGGATAACAGAAAAAAAGAGAGAGAAAGAACAGTGTAAAAATCCCCCCCCCCCCAGGGAAAAAAAGGGGCGGGGTTTAGGAGGAGGTAAGGAAGAGGGGAGTATAAGGGGGTAAAGGAAGGGGGAGTGGGGGTGTAGGGAGTATCCGGTCCACTACTAGGCCTCTTACACAGCTGCCAGGCTCGCCAAGGAAATCCTTGGGTATCGATATGTGAGCCATAGACTCTCAAATTTTTAGGAATTTGGCATGAGTGCTAGTAAGATTACTGGTCAGTTATTAAAGATGCTATCTAGGCGAGATTCAACTTCTGAGAAATGGGTAAATTGCTTCTTCCATGCTTTAGCAATTGTGAGCTTAGCGGCTAGCTAGCAGTTCAAAATGAACCAATTTAAATTAAAGTTCCAGTGAAAATAAAAAAAATAAAAGTCGGCACATGCAAAAACTGTAGCTGCTGACTTTTTAAAAATGGACCTGTCCCTCGATCCTGTCCTCCCCCCCAGTCTGGTTCACCGGCCGCCCTATGTTCCTGGCGCAGGCATCTTCAGTATGGGCACACGGCTGTGACCGCTTGCGTCTTCACAGCCAGGTGCTCACTGCACATGCTGAGTAGCGCTGTACTTTGTGAATGGTCCCATAGTCTTTTGGGACCTGTCACATTTCCCAGAAAACAACGGGAAGGGAGGGGCAGAGGACAACTTCCCCTTCTGATTGCCTAGGTGATCGCAGCGGAACTGGGAGCTGGTACCTGTCAGTTTCTGGTACCTGCTCCCCAAAGGTGCCAATCCTTAACGGGCAGAACTTCCCTTTTTGGTAGAGCTCTGCTTGAAATTGGTGTTTATAAAGATTTGATTTCAAATATATGCTTGACAATATAAAACAGTTTTGATATTAATTGTTTATTTTACTCTTCTTTTCTTTTGAACATGTGACCAGCAGTGGAGGACTAGAAGCTCCTCCTACAACTGTCTCCTTGCTGTCATGTGACAGCTGCATATTGATTAGGGAAGAAAGGTACTTTAAAAAAAAAAAAAAATTATATATATATACACATACATACATACATACATACATACACATATATATATATATATATATATATATATATATATATTTATATCATACACTCACACATTATTTTATATATATATTTTTTTTATTTAAAAGAAACATATTGCCATTGTCCACATACAGAAAGAGAAATGTAACAGTGTGTGTTTAGTATTAGTTAAACTTCTTTAACTCTCATAACTTTATACCTTTTTAAAAGGTCATTTTTACTTTTCCATTCTGAGCCTGTTTATTAAGCTATGCCTTTGTCATTATTTAACCACCTCCAGTGCGGGCCATTTCTTGCACTTTTTGTTTAAATGTAACAATCAGTATTTTTTGCTAGAAAATACTTAGAAATCCCCCAAACAATAAATATATATATATATTTTTTTTTTTATTTTTTTTTTAAGCAGAGGCTCTAGAGAATAAATTGGTGGGTTTTGCAATTTGTGTAATGTGGTATTTGAACAGCGGTTTTTCAAAGGCAATTTTTTGGGAAAAATACACTTTTTGACTTTTAAAGCCAAAAAACCCCACAATATGTAACCCAATTTTTTTGTAAAATATAAAATATGATGTTACGCCAAGTAAATAGATACCAAACATGTCACGCTTTAAAATTGCACATGTCTGTGCAAAGGCGACAAACGACGTACATTTTACTATTCATAGGTGACGTTTTAAAAGCCTTTTACAGTTTACCACTTTAGCTTTACAGAGGAGGTCTGGTACTAGAATTACTGATCTGATGTTTGCGGTGATACCTCACATGTGTGGGTCAACCACTATTTACATGCGTGCGGTACCAACGTGTATTTATATTTTTATTTTTACACTGTTGCTTAATTATTTTTTTTTTGTTATTGCTGTCACAAGGAATGTAAACATCCCTTGTGACAGCAATAGACATGTGACAGGTGCTCTTTAGGGAGAGATCTGGGGTCCAAGATCAGTGCTTTTGAATGCTTTTAATTTTTTTTTAAATGGCGCAGTATACTTCTGAGTAAACCGGAATTGATGTCAGGTAATCGCTTCCGGTTTACTATAATGGAGAGATGATCAAAGCCGATCCCAGCTTTGTTTGGCTGTCTGGATGTTTGGCAATCGAACGGTTAGCTAGCTGCTCCAATTGCTAATGCAAGAAAGCCAACCGCCGGCTCTAAAAAAAGATCCCGGGGTGATGCCTGCAGCTGCCGGTATAAGCACCAAAAGTCCAGTGACGTACAAATACATCGCTGGACGGGAAGTAGTTAACTACTTGCTGACTGCCTGCAGTCTGCAGTGCAGTACTGCGGGCGGGTAGCAGCTACAGGCAGAGCAACGTACTGGTATGTCACACTGGCTGTACTAACACAGGTGAGAGCTATGCACCTGCTCGGGCACGCTGCGCCCCCCTCCCCCAACCGATGTGTGCACCAGACACAGCAGAATTCAAAAACCTGTAATCATGTGATTGCTATACGATCCTTCGTATAGTGTCCCCAAAAACGCAATGTTAGCAGGATCAGCCCAGTTCGCTGCCAGCACTAGGATTTAGCCCCTCCGCTGTTTTTCACAAAAAATTAGCATCAATTGATTACGGGCCAAAGCAATTGATATGTACAACAATAGATCATCGCCCACCCAAATTCTGTTCTTGCCTGACAATTCGTATGGAAACCTGTCACAATTTCTGAATTTAAAACTTTTTTTGGTCATAACCCTCAAAAATGGGCATTACAAAAAATAATGAATTGCAGTCCACTGCCCCGATTCATCATTTGCCCATGTTCTCTGCTTTTACATATATACCCAACAAGGACCAGCAACATACTGAGTATTGAGTGGTTATACCAGGATCTTGCCTGCGGATACAAGCATCATCCTGGTATAATTTTTTTTTCAGCTGGTGGTCAGCTTTCATGTAAAAGCAATCCTAGCAGCTAGTTAGCCGCTGGATCACTATTACAAGCACCGTGAAGGAACATTTGCCTCCCCCCCTCTTTGTGTTATCAGATGTTTGAAGGACAGAGGAGAGATCTAGGTTTTAATAGACCTCAGATTTCTCAGAAACCTATCACTGACTGCATTGTACTATGTGGTTTGGTGTCTTCAAATGCACTGCTTTGGTGATCTGCTTTTGGGGTGCCATTAACATTACATTGGCATCCACAACAGATTACAAAGTCAGTATGTTTTGAGGTGTGAACTGGCTCATACAGAGTGTTTGGGGTGAACTTGAGCACATAGTATGAAAGGTGGCCTGAACTGTATAGTATCTGCTCTCCAGTTTTCAAGGAAAGCAGCAAAACATTTTAATTAAATTTGTAATTTTAAGGACAATTTCACTAGAATCAACGTTACCTTTTTTTGAAACAACAGGTTTAATTACCAGTCATGTTCCAGCTCCGACAAAGCTAGAAGGTGGCAAGAGAGGCCACTTCACAAGTATACTTTGTGTGAGAAATGGAGTATCCGGATGCACTGTCCCTTTGCCCTGAATAGGCAGAGTGTTAGAGTTTGTAGATAAAGTTATACTGTTGTTGATCCCAGTATGCAGCTCACTATTGGCTAAAGTGGAGCTAAAGTCTGTGCTTCTTACCTCTCCTTCAGAACTCCAATGTCCAATTTTTCTCTAGTGTCCTTTATCTCTACTAACCCAGTTTAACGTCTTATAGGGTGGACGTCACGTGTTGTCATTGTATGGATACACACACTCTCTTCCGGATGGCCTCAGCTTTCCAGACTCCGTGACAGAGCCAGATACAGCTGATGTTGCTGCAGTAACTGCTGATGTCATTATTCTCCATCGGGAACTTAATCTTCTGATATCAGTTAGTGTTGCACTGTTGTAGCTTAACACTGTTATTACTATTCATTTTGCAAAAATTTGCTAATCACCCCCCTCTCCTCTTTTTTTTTTTTTTTCTGATATTGTTATGGGTTTCCATAACAGAATTCTCACCCACACCAGGATGAAGCTGCTCGAGAGCTATTGGGAGAAAAACTACCACAGGTAGGCTGACATGACTGTGTAGCGTAGATCATGATAATATGCTGTGCATAGGCTTATTGTGTGAGCAAGCAAGTCCTTAAATTTTTTTTGCCCGAACGCTTTTCTGTCATAGAGAAATGCACTGCTGTCAAGTGTAGACACTTTTAAAGTGGATGTAAACCCGACATGCAATATGAACAAAGCAAATCCCTCTATGGTGTGTCAATCCAGAGCACTAAATGTCATTTCTGTCCACTCTCCCTATTTCTAATGCTATTTGCATTAGTTACTTCTGGCGAGTTTTCCTGACACCAAGAGAAAAAGGGGACAGGAATCTCCAGCACACAAACTGATTGACAGCCTTAGCTCTGTTCCTTTGTCCCTTCCCTCCAATCAGCTCTCAGAGCTCTCCTAACTGAGCACTGCAGTGTGTAATTTCTCTGCCTCCTGTTTTCTGACAGTTCAGACAAGCTCTATAAATTCTGAATTTTGAATGGCTGTAGAAAAGAGAAGACTGCAGATAAGCAGGCAAAATTTATGTAGGAGGATTTGTTTCATCTCTGTCACCCAAGGCCAGTCACTTCACTGGGTAAATGTAAGGGTTTACAACTACTTTAAGTGCAGTAGCATCCAAGTCTCCATCGTTGGGCAAGTCACGCCTACTTTTTGGTAGTGGTAAAGCTTGTTATCTCCTTCCTATTTCCCATACATTCATATTGATCCATCACTATGATGTTAAAAACAAGCTTTGGTGCTACCAGGAAGTGTTGCCAGCACAGTGCACCAGTATTTAACATTACATGAAAGACTTGGAGATTGCTTCATCTCTAGATGGCAGTTGATAACAGCCGTTATTTGTTCTTTTGCGTGACATTTGTACTTTAAAGTTCTTTTGAAAATATTTTTTTTTTTGTGTCCCCGTAGCCATCCTTTGTTACAGATGCCATTCCTGTCTCTCAGCCTCACTCCTCAGGTAATCCATGTAGTGTGTTTGTAGCTATAATAATTTCCATCTTTTCAACTTTTGCTGCAAATGCTCAGTGCAAAGTTGCTGAATTCGTAGTAATCCAATTTTATAGGAATCAATTATGTTTTGGAAAAGCTGCTGTTTCCAGTGATTTCTTCATGCTGATACCATAGTTTGTAAAAATCATCTATTAACTTTTCTATCTATTTTTTTATTGAAAATATGGTCGAGGTTCCCTGATTGGTAGAAATGAGTAACAGGCAGCTCTTTCATTATTGAATACCATATGTGCTGCCTAGCTGTGAACATAAAGCAGATAGCCCTGTGTGAGCAGTGAAGAGCATATATTGATAGTGCACACAACATAGTAATTGCATTTGTTCTGTTATTAAAAAAAAATTAATGAAAGTATAGTAAAAAGTTAAATAGGCAGTTTCTGAAAAATAGTGGTCAAGAATATGTGCTGTTGATTCTGTACTAAAGTGATAATAAAGGTTTTTTTTTTTTTTTTTTTTTTTTTTAAATAACACATCATACTTACCTGTTCTGTGCAGTGGTTTTGCACAGAGTAGCCTGGATCCTCCTCTTCTCAGGTCCCCCGCCAGCGCTCCTGGCACCTCCCTCCTGTTGGGTGCACCCACAGTAAGCAGCTTGCTATGTTGTAGGCACACGCTGCTCCATGTGTCCATTTGCACATGGAGCCATGACTTGGCCCCACCCTTCTCTTCTCTTTGACTCACTGTCTGTGTTTGACATCAACGGGAGCCAATGGCTCCTGCTGCTGTCCCAGCCAATGAGGAGAGGGAGTCCCGGGATTGCCGAGACTCCAGTGCACCTCGCTGGATCGAGAGGGGATTAGGTGAATATTGGGGGGGGGGGGCTGGGGATCTGCTGAAGAGAGAAGGTTTTTTACAACTTCATGCATGGAGTGCAACCACTTTAAGCTGGCTATACAGTCATTTTTTCGTTCTGCCATTGGGCTAAATGAAAAAAATCTTACAAATCCCTCCATCCACATGAGGTGGATAAATAAACTGTCCCCCCCATCAGGCCACTGTATTCTGACAGAGGCACATGCCACTTTCGGGATACACTGGTCAGTGTCTGCAGCTAATTAGCTGCAGCTGTTGATCAATGCAACATTTTCAACATGTTAGTTTGACAGAAGACAATTAAACAATTGGCTTCTGTCAAGCGAGGGGAGCCCATACAATGATTGGATTTTGATTAGTTTGTTGAAAGCTTTACTCTGCAGGTGAATGCATAGTCATTTTTTAGATGTCTTCTACCTGTTAAACAGTCAGTTTGTGATCTGTGTTATTGTCTTAGAAGGCATGTCAGCTGGATGCGGCCTTTGTGGTGTGAAGAATGTCTCTGTATTGTGCACTTCATGTAACGAGACCCTCTGTTTAGCGTGTGATCAGCGAATACACTGTCACCCCAATCGATCACATCACCAGCGCTCTCCTTGTGGTATTTCCACTGCTCACAGGTACTGGCCATTTCTTGGTTTTAGTTATTGTAAGTTTGGCAAAAGACCATCTAGCAGACCTATTGTTTTCTTTTCCTTCAAGGGTTAAGGAAGAGGAACTTATTTCACACCTTTCCTCTCGCCCTCCGTGGCAATGTATGACTTGCAGTACTGTAAATAGAGGTGGTTCTGTACTGTGTATCACTTGTAAACGTCCTCGTGGCTGTAACAACATGTCCAGCATGTTACAAGAAGCTTCTTTGCAAAAGGATATGTGGGAGTGCCAGGCATGTACCCTACAGAATCCCTCCTCTGCTGTGCTGTGCGCAGTTTGTGATCGGCCTCGGCTAGCTCGGAAACCATCTAGAGAAAATCATGAGTCCACTGTGTCATCATCCAAAGATGGCATAGATACTAGGGATCGCTACAGAACTATGCCCCTTCCTCAAAAGACTAGCCCTTTCTTGACAGAGAAAGAAACACCGCAGTCATTTGCATTTGGTAACAAAATGGAGAGTGTGGAAAGAGCTAACCAAAAATCAAGGATCTACCTTGCAGGAGATATTGGTGCTTTCCCAAAGGATAGCTTGGATAACACATACACATCTGAGAAATTCATCAATGACCCAGTCCTTTCTTTAAGAAGCAGTCTGGCCAATGTTACTGAATCCTCAAAAGGAAGCATTGAGCAAGGAATAAAAGTGAGAAAATTAGAGGTAACGTATGAAACAGCTAGCATCCAGTTTATTTGCTGTGATCTGTTCAATTTATTTTTCTGTGACCATTGTTGTATAATCTTCAGGGCTGGGAGTGCTCCCACTGTACCTTTTACAACATACATAGTGGACGTGTCTGTGAGATGTGTGACCGCACAAGTGAAGTGTCCAGTCCTGTTGGAGAAAAAGAGATATTGGACACACAGAAGCAATTACTAAAGAAGGAGGAGATAAGACAGAAGCAGCTAAAAGAAGATGGTGCCAAATTAGTGGCCCTAATTAAGGTATTAGTAATTTTGTCACTGTACCTTGCACATTGCATGACTGATTACAGATCTGTACATAGGCACCAGCCACTTCACAAATAGTAAATCTATCACTGTCATACTTATAAGCTGTATGAAGAATACAGATAATAGAAAAACCTGTACTGTTAAATACTGCCCAACAATGTACTTCACTACTGCTGCATCTTTTTTTTTTTTTAATATATAACAGAGTGGTGGATGTGTATTTCTGGAATGCTGTTCTTAAATGGCACTGTAGAAAACACACACAGCTGGTGCGCCCTTGAATGGATGTGATCTGAGCTGTCAAGAGCCTTGGGTCCTGTACTAAAAATCAGGAACTGGGAAGCCTGGTACCTGATCGTTATGGCAGCCTCTGATTGGCTATCACAGTGATCAGTCTCTATGCAGCTTGCCCCTGTGTTTTTTGGGTTTTTTTTTCTCTTCTTGAATGTACAAAAAGATACATTGTCTCCTTCTAGAGTAGAAAAATGTAAAATGCTTGTTGAAAAAAAAAAAAAAAAAGATAAAAATAGGTAGACCAGGGTTTGATCTAAGTCAGTGTTAAGGTCAAAGGTCAGATACAGTATATTTTAGGTGGGATTAAAAAACAAACAAACATTTTTTTAATTAGTATCAGTATGTTTTAGGTAGGATAAAAAAAAGCAAAATGTGCACTTTATTTCTGGGCCCTACTACAGATACAAAGAACACCCACATATGTGGTATTTCTGTGATTGTCAGGAGTAGGAGAATTTATTTTGGGTTATTCTTTGGTAGTTGGCTATGATATTAGCAAGAAATATACAGCTAAATTTAAAAATAAATGATATATATATTTTTATTTGCTATTTTGTGCCAGTTTCCTTTTGATAATAACAAAAATCTAGAGATTGAATTTATCACCAAATGAAAGCCCAATTTGTCTTAAAAACTAGGTATAATACACCTGGATACACTAAGTAGTTGCAATGATATGCACAGTTTTACGAACACATGTCAAAGGTGCAAAACTGTGTTCAAGTGTTAGGATTTGTTTTACCTTTGTCATGAAGGGATTAAGGAGCAAGAAGCCTTAACAACCTGCAAAAACACGTTAAAATCACATGTACATGCATTATTGGTGCTCTTCCATTAAAGTGTTTGGGGAAAAAATTGTGTTGCAATTTACACAAAAATAGCACTGGACCCTTTTCCAAAAACGCACCATGCTGTTTCTGCAATGATGTGAACAGGCACAACAGTAAACCATGTGATTTCCATTGAAATGTGATTCTGTGCATCACGCCACACCTGAAATCACACTACTTTGAACCAGGCCTAAACCAGTCACAGCCATCACAATTGTGAGGCTAGTTTCACACTCTCACCATGCAAAAGGACAGACAAGAGGAGGCACTCCATAGTGTAAGGAAAACTCATACAAATGAGCGCAGAGAGGCCACTCCAGGTGGAAACATGTGAACAGTTAATCATGAGCTCACCACTGCTGCCTTGTTAATCATATGCATGATGAAGAGAACTGGAAAAAAAGGCGCTGTGGAAAATGCTCTCAGACAAGCACCTTAGTGGAGGTGCATCTTTATTGGGTGAGATAAAGTAGCAAGTATAATAAAATTAACCAGCCTGAAGTGGACAGTGTGATTCCAATGGACGGCCCGTCCGCTCTGAGGGGAGCTGAGATCAGAGAATGCTCCTGTCGGCTTCAAATCACGTGGTGTCAGCGTACCAGCGTCCTGGGTGGTGTCACCATGGCAAACGAAGGCAGTGTCCGGCGTTGGCTTCAGCTGGGAGCATATGTGGGGTTACCAAGACGACATGTTTCGTGCAGTTGCGCTTTGTCAAGTCTCGACTTGACTTCAGGCTGGTTAATTTTATTATACTTGCTACTTTATCTCACCCAATAAAGATGCACCTCCGCTAAGGTGCTTGTCTGAGAGCATTTTCCACAGCGCCTTTTTTCCAGTTCACTCCATAGTGTAACTCCATTTTATTAAAAACAAACACAATTGGATAACACTCACATAAAAGTTGTATGAAGAGCGCAGCATCCGGAGTCAGCCAGTGATGTCACAATTGACATGTGGATGTGACGTCACCCCAGCCCATGGAGCACACTGAAAATAAAATTTGGTGGCTAGTACATACCAACAAAAGAAAGCTCCTTGTGTCTCAAAATGATAAAATATTATTATGGGTACAGTGTTGCATGACAGAGTAATTGTCAGTCAAACTATCACAGCACTGAAAAATGGCCTGGTAATCAAAGGGTATATACAGGTTGGTATTCAGGTAGTTAACAATTATCTGTTAAAATAGTAGGGGAGGTAATGTGAGAAGCTATCTAGCTTTCTGAGCTGAAGGGTCTGTGTCAACAGGCTTTGAGTTTTTGTCGATGGCATCAGCTTGACAGTGAGATGCTTCGGAAACCATTCAGAATTCGTTGATAGGTGCATTTAACCTGCGATTAGCCTCTGATCTGCAGTTTACGCGCTTCAAGCAGTTTGCGCATCCGCTAGATTTGT
Source organism: Staurois parvus (assembly GCF_062004578.1). NCBI lineage: Eukaryota > Metazoa > Chordata > Amphibia > Anura > Ranidae > Staurois > Staurois parvus. The sequence continues at coordinate 15,787 of NW_028317989.1, read as the reverse complement.
ATGGGAATGCAAAACCCATTTGATGCAAACACAGGCATTCAGGAATACAGTGAATAGGATATATGTAAATTGGTAAAAAAAATTCAGAGTATGTATTTCCTCTATGTGCTATCATATGTATTTTATGAGCCCTATAAAAGGGTTAGCTAGAACTGTGTTTCTAGCATGAGATGTGTTCGTATTCGTACTCACAGAAAGTGAGGTTTAGGAAGGTGTGCAGGATTGCTTGTGGATTAATATGCATGCTTGACAGTTGCCACCTACAGGTATAAGAAGCTACATATACAGCAGATTACGTCAGTCCGACTTCTAATACATCTTGGGAATCTTACAGCAAGATCTCCCTGCTATAATTTCTGACTTTATCCTTGTCCATCTGGGAGTTTTGGGTGCTCCTGCCCACCTTTATTATTTTTCCGTCATGCAACACTGTACCCAAATTAATTTGATACCATTTTTGGGTCAGAGCTCTCCTTTGGTGGTATTTTAGCAAAACTTTTTTTTTTGTTTTTTTTTTTGTTTTTTTTACTATATATAGTCCATAAACTCTGAAAAAAAGATCTGTTACCCTTACTTTCTAATAAATTAAAAATTCCAGAACAGTACAACCACAAAAATTACACATTTTTTTAATCAAAATTTTTTTTTTTTGGAGATGAAGAATCATGCTGGTATTGAGCGAGTTAGGAGCTTGGTAATGATGCACTATATACAGCACATACACGTCATACGCTTAAGGGAGTTGAGATGAAGGAGTTAATGTACAGGTCACATACAGAGGGAGGATGGAAATGAGGGGTTTAATGTGCAAGCATGTGTAAAGCAAGAATAATGGAGATGAATGTGTAATATACAGCTGACATACAGAGGCAAGCTGGAGATCAGATGTAATGGGGTAAAGGGGGTGAAAGGATTACAAATGCACCCTTATTTGCTGCTGCTGTGATGTGTTTTTTGCTCTGAAGCTAATGAATGACTGTGCACAGCCATCCAGAGCAGTGTGTTTAAAGTGAAGCGCGCCCCCCCCCCCAACCCCCTAGTAAAACACCCCCAGCACACAGTTAACCCTTTGATCGCCCCTCTTGTTAACCCCTTCCTGTCCAGTGCCATTAGTACAGTGTCAGTGATTTTTTTTTTTTAGCACTGATCACTGTATATGTGTCACTGGGGAGGTCAGTGACACCAAGTCAGTTCCCCCCAGTGTCAGAATGCCCGCTGCAGTCCCGCTATAAGTCGCTGATCGCCGCCATTATTAGTAGAAAAAGAAAATATTCCAGTATCTATACCACCATTTGTAAACGCTATAACTTTCACGTAAACCAATTAAATTGCACGTGTTGGAATTTTTTTTTAACAAAGACATGTCGCAGAATACATTTTGGCCTAAATTTATGATGAAATTAGATTTTTAAAAATTTTTTTTACTGGACATGTTTAACCGCTTCCATGCCACCCTATAGTAGAAATACTGCAACAGGGAGGCATGGGTGTGCAAAATCACGTATATATACGGGATTCGCACTCCCCTAGTTTTTGCGCCCCTCCCAGATAGCCCGTCAGTACACCAGTAATCACATTTAACCCCTTGATTGCCAGGACCACGCTCACATACACAATAAACCTCCATTGCTAGTATAGTGTTTGAACGGATCAATATCTTTGATCAGATCAGCACTCTACTAGAGTTGGCATTAGTATAACGTCCCCAAAAACGCAGCGTTAGCGGGATCAGCCTCGGCACCTGCGTTCTTAGCCCCTATGCTTACCCCCCTCTTCTCCCCCAGCAAGCGCAGTGTCAGTAGGAACATTGTCACGTGATACATTGCACACAAAACCACAGAATCAGGCCTGATCTCTGTTAGTACTTGCCAGTAAATGTTTTTGTAGAGGTTCAAGCATTCCCTGACAGCTAGGTGCTCTTTTTGCCGTGAGTCGCACTAGGTACCTATAAATTTAGCGGCCAAAATGTCAATGGAAAGGTACTCTGGTGAAGAGGCCTACAGGATTCTGAGCATGTCAGATGGGAGTGAAGGGGAAAACTCACTGACACAATCAGCCTCAAAATACGAACCTCTAGACAGCAACGGCACCCTGACAGATAGCTCAGACGATGGAGAAGAGGTCCCTGCTAAGATAAGGCGACCATGTTCCCAGGTTGCTGAGATGTTACAATCGGATGATGACTCTCATATGCAGCAGAGTGCCAGTACTAATGCAGCTCTACCTTTTGGTGAACTGGAGAGCACCAGCGGCCTAGTACATCCTGGTCTTTCACATACCAGCACTGTAGTATCACTTGGTGAAGTGGCGAGTCCCATAAGTGCAGTACAAGCTGGTCCCGCAGCCACCAAGAATTCGCACACAGGCCCGTAGAGCCCCTAGTGTCCTTCCGGATGTGGTTGCAAATCCTGATTGGTAGCCCACAAATTCTGCAGAATCCGTACTTCCCCCATTCAATGCCCAACCCGGAATTTAGGTGGAAACAGCAAATTTAACTCCTCCCTTTTGATTTTTTTGGAGCTGTTTTTCAGAGAAGATCTGTATGCATTGATTGTGGATCAAAGCAATTTATATGCACAACAGTTTATCGTCGCCTACCCAAATTCAAATTTTGCCAGACAATTTGCATGGAAACCCATTATGGTTCCGAATTTAAAGTTTTTCTGGGCCTAACCCTCAACATGGGCAATACTAAAAAAAAAAATGAATTGCGGTTGTATTGGTCCACAGACCCGATTCATCATATGCCCGTGCTCTCTGCTGCTATGGCCAGGCATAGATATGAGAGTATAATGTGTTTTATGCATTTCAATAACAACACACTCTGTCGTCCTCGGGGTGACCCTGAATTTGACCGGCTCCACAAAATTCAGCCCCTCGCAAATCACCTTAACCAAAAATTTGGAGATGTCTATTCTCCCCAGAAAAGCATCTGTGTTGATGAGTCCCTCATAAATTTTTTGGCCGCCTTGCATTCAAACAATTTCTACTGTCATCCTATTTCCATATGTGGTACCACTTATACATGGACAATTGTCATCCTTTTTCCGTATGGGGTATCACTTATACAGGGACAATTTATATTCAAGCGTGCCACTATTTAGACATTTGCAGATGTCTATACTCCCCAGAAAACCATCTGCGTTGATGAGTCCCTCATTAATTTTTTGGCCACCTTGAATTCAAACAATTTTTCTCCAGCAAATGTGCCAGATAAGGGGTCAAGATGTAGAAGACCTGTGAGAGGGCATCAGGCTATACAGATAAGTTTCGTATTTACGGGGGAAAAGATGGAGCCCCCAGATGCCCAGACTACATGGGGAGCAGTGGCAAAATAGTGTGGGACTTGGTGTGATCCTTTTTCCATATGGGGTACCACTTATACATGGACAATTTATATTCAAGCGTGCCACTATTTAGACATTTGTACAATCTTGGAATTTGCGCATGTGGTACCATGCGACCTAATCGCCGGGGCTTCCTCCAACGGCTTGTAAATACCCGTATTAGAAAGGGGGAAAAAGCATGCTTGAGAAATGAGGAAGTCATTCAGCTTCAGCACCGACTTGTTTATTCTGACAGCAACAGGGACTTGCTCTCAAAATATACACAAGTAGGTATGTGCAGTGCTGTTGAATAAGAGTTTTCATCCGCAGTTACAAAAAGAGCACATATGACAAAACATGGGGGCCTGGGGTGGCCAGGGGGTGGATGCTTTGGCATATATAGTTTATAATATTTTTTGGCACATTTCATGTGTGCCCACCATTAGAAGTGGGTAGATGCAGGGCAGTATATTCTAATAATGGTGGGCATGCCAAACACTTTTTCTGGCAGAGATTTCTTCTCTTACCAGTACCAGCAACGTACTGGTACATCATTGGACTTTGAGTGGTTAAACCAGAATGATGCCTACAGCTGCAGGCATCATCATGGTATCGTTTATTTTTTCAGCCAGCGATGGGCTTTCATGTAAAAGCAGCGAGAGCAGATTTCCCCCCTCCCCCGCTGCCTTCCACGGCCTTCTCGGGCAGTCCTGTGCCATCGAGGGAACCTGAGAATGCAGCCGGTGTTTCTGCCAGCTGACCATAGAGCTGATTGGAGACCGGAATGGTGCCAATCATCTCTATAGTCTAAGAAATCGGAAGCTATGAGCATTTCATCACTTCAGTTTCGCAGGATATAAACAGCGCCATTTGTAAATTGGGAAAGCATCTGATCACACCGATCTTGGTTTGATTAAATAATGTAAGGGCAGAGGAGATATCCAGAGTCTGATAGACCCCAGATTTCTCAAACAAGATTATATGACTATGCTCATTAAAGTTATAGAGGATATTTGCATTCCATATGATAGCAATTAAAAGTGATAAAAAAAATTGAAAGGAACAGTGTAAGAATAATAAAAAAAATCTAAATAACTTTAAAAAAAAAAAACCCTTGCCCCCCCCCCCCCACCCCACATGTACACCTGCGTACGTGAGCGTTGACCCTGTGCCAGTATGTAAACAGCGGTTGCACCATGCATGTGAGGTATCGCCGTGAACATCAGATCAAGGGCAGTAATTCTAACACTAGACCTCCTCTGTAAATCTAAAATGGTATCTTGTAAAGGCTTTTAAAACGTTACCTATGGATATTAAAAACGTATGCAGTTTGTTGCCATTGCACGGGGCATGCGCAGTTTTAAAGCATTTCATGTTTGGTATCTATTTACTCAGCATACCATCATCTGTTATATTTTATCAAATAATTGGCCAATATTTGTGCGTCTTCTTTCCAAAAAGGGGTCATTTGGGGGGGTTTGGTGCTATCCTGGTATTTCAGGGCCTCCGAACTGTGATAGGTAGTGAGGAAGTGAAGAGAGGAAGTTACGCACCTTCAGGCTTTCAAAGTGGTCATTGGATTTCAGGCTCCTGTATGTGCCTAAGACTCAATATGTCTTTCAGCAGATAGCTTAGGGTGTCTACTTTCCAAAAAGGGGTCATTTGGGGGTGTATGTACTTTCCTGGTATTTTAGCACCTAAAGAAATGTGATGGGCAGTCAGAAAGTAAAAGCTGTGTAAATTCCATTATCTATACCAGGGGTGGGCAAACTTTGTGACTTGAGGGCCGCAATGGGTTGATATATTGGACCCGGGGGCCGGACCAAGAGTAGATGAATGATGTGTATGTGTCATCCATAGTAAGTATAGTAATATTCCCCCATAGTAAGCATAGTAATTAATCCCCCATATAGTAATTCATCCCCCCATATAGTAATTCATCCCCCATATAGTAATTCATCCCCCATATAGTAATTCATCCCCCATAGTAATTCATCCCCCATATAGTAATTCATCCCCCATATAGTAATTCATCCCCCATATAGTAATTCATCCCCCATATAGTAATTCATCCCCCATAGTAATTCATCCCCCCATAGTAATTCATCCTCCATATAGTAATTCACCCCCCATATAGTAATTCATCCCCCATAGTAATTCATCCCCCATATAGTAATTCACCCCCCATATAGTAATTCACCCCCCATAGTAATTCATCCCCCATAGTAATTCATCCCCCATATAGTAATTCATCCCCCATATAGTAATTCATCCCCCATATAGTAATTCATCCCCCATATAGTAATTCATCCCCCATAGTAATTCATCCCCCATATAGTAATTCATTCCCCATATTAAGTCCCCCCCCATATTAAGTCCCCAAGTCCCCCCTGTGTCAATTCACTTACCTTTGCTCCGCGCGTTCCTCTCGCCGTGTTCCCGCGCCGTTCCGGTCTTCAGGGCGGACTGTGAGAGGAGCCTAGCTCCCCTCCCCTCACGTTCGTCACGCTGCCCCGCCTACACACACCCTGACAGCCCATCCGCGGGCCGGATTAAAAGGTCCGCCGGGCCGTATACGGCCCGCGAGCCGTAGTTTGCCCATTGCTGATCTATACCATAGTATTTTCGGTCCTTTTTTTTTAGCGCAAAAAATAAAAAGCGCAACGTTTGAAAGTGTGAAAAAAAGGACGTAAATTTCATTTGGGTACAGCATTGTATGACCGCGCAATTACCAGTTGAAATAGCGCAGCGCCGAATAGCAAAAAAAAGCCTGGTCAGGAAGGGGGGTAAATCCTCAGGAGGGCAAGTGGTTAACTTGCAAGGACACTAATTGTCATTATATGCAGAGCAAAGGTCTCCTCTTAAAAGAGTTATAAAAGAACCAAAGAATTCGCAGTGTGAGCATTCAACTCTTCTTGACATTGTAAACTAGGGGTAGGCAAACTTAGAGTGAACAACATGGGAGAAGTCAAATATCACCGGGCACAGCACACTATTTTTAGAAGCTATATAGCAAGGCCATCAAAAAGTAATGCAGTTTTGAAGAAAACTTGGGGCCAGTTCACTCCAGGATGGCACAGTGATGTGGCACACACTCCTGTGCATTTCCCACGTTTTCCCGTGTGGCGCATTTTGACAGCCCATTCATTTGAATGGGCTGCAAATCATACTCGAATGCAGAAAAGGTAGTGCATGCACTACTTTTAAAAGCACTCTGCACCAAACAGCATGGTACTTTAAAACCCTGCGAAATCTGAAGGTGGTGCTTATGATTTTGAACTCCTCTATGCAACTAGTCATCTAAAATGACCCACGTGTGGTATCTCATACTCAGGAAGCGTAGCAGAATGTGTTTGGGTGTAACCAAAACTGTGACCAAAATCAAATTTAATTTTCCAAAAAGTTGTGCAAAATAATTAGTTCTTCAAAATACTCACCATACCTCTAAATACTAAAGGGTGTCTATTTCCAAAAACAGTTTTTTGTTTTTTTTTCAAAAAGTTCTTTTTATTAGGTAATTTTTTTTAATTCTTTTTTTTTGCAGAAACGGTAGTGCATGCACTACTTTGTAAAAGCATTCTACACCAAACACCATGGTACTGTGGAACCATGCGATATGGTGCCTGCAAATGCATTGTGTTTGCTATCTACATTTGGGGTGGCGTTACCAATACACTGGCACCTGCACGCAGATCACAAAGGCTGTGTGGTCACCCAACAATGGAATACATTTTTGCTGCACCACATTCTGCTGTGAATCAGCCCTTCGAAAAATATAATACAAATGTCAATGCAAAAATGTGAACTTATCCAGGTCAGGAGTAGCTAAAATTCACAAGTCAGAAGCATATAGCGCAGCGTTCACAGGTCAGGAGTACATAGCGCAGTGTTCACAAGTCAGGAGTACATAGCGCAGTGTTCACAGGTCAGGAGTACATAGCGCAGTGTTCACAGGTCAGGAGTACATAGCGCAGTGTTCACTGCTTCTGTGTACAGCTCAGGAAGAAGTTGTTTTGACAACAGGGTCAGCACGGCGGACGCTCGATCTACTTGCTTGCGATCGACGGATTGCCGACCCCTCCTGTAGACATTCTGTGAGTGTCCGTTTACACTGGAGCAGAAAGATCATTGTGTAAATATAAACGTCCTGGCTGTTAAAACTCCATCTGGATATTTCCAGTAAATTCACCTTGAGAGCTGCAGGGGAGTAGGGCCTGGACATACTCCACACACCCAAAATATTTAGAGGGAGATTTGTGGCACACTTAGCAGGCCCATAACTGTTCTTCCTTTTCATTTTTTTTTTCTTCCAACAGGAGGGAGAGGCACATGGTGTGTCCCCTGAAGAGGTGTACAGCGCCGTCCAATACTCTGGTACAGAGGTGCCCCTAGGCTGGCTGCAAACAGAACTTCCCTATGTACTGGAACGGGTGATTGAAGCTGCCCAAAAAGCAGCACCTGACCTGGGGGCTTTTACAGCAGAAGAGGCTCGTTCCGCATGGGTGGCTAGTGGAGGTGATATGGAGGATGCTATGAACTTCTGTATTATACAGCGGAGGAGTAAGGTATAATGATTAAGACATACAATAAGACTCTTTGAGCTCTCGTTTATTAATGTTGAGAAGAATAGACTGACCACCATCCATCTTTTTGTTTATTAATGTCCATCCTGTTTCAGTATACATTACCCAGTTATGTCTACTGTTGTCAGTATCAGGAAACCATCACTGGAGTGCATGCTTGTAGGCAAGAAGTTGCTTCAAAGAAGCTACAGGAGATCACCAACACTAAGATGTAGCAAGGAATAAAAACAAAGTATTTAAAAACATAATGCAAGTTTATGTTACATATTTTGAAATATAGTTTCCTAATAGCTGTAGAATTTGTGTAAGTTTCATCTGGTTTGCATTGTTCATCAGAAGACTTTGTTCAGCATTGTGGTCTGAGATCTTTCTTTATGGACGTCCAGGTGGAAGAACTAGGCACGTTGGGTTTCCAAAACCAAGATAAAGTGGTTGCTGCCCTTTTTGAAACTGCTGGGGATGTTGGAAGAGCACTCTGTACACTACAAAAAACACTTTTAGAGCCCTTTCTTCAGCGTGTGTGGGAAGACTCAGAAGTTCCCTTGCAGCTGGATTCAAAGGATAAGCAGGTATGTCTGTTGTATAACCACGATCAAGTGGTTCTAGAGTCAAGATTTTTTTACATCAATGCATTACCTGCATTAAAGTGTTTTTAAGAAAAGCGCCACACCCTCTAACTCCAAAGCAGCAAATTCCCAACTCAAAATATCAAAAAAATGTTTTGCTTAAACAAATAAATAAAAGGAATGCGCTAATTAAGTAAATAATACAAAGTGAATATAAGAAAAAATATAAAATAAAATAAAAAAAATTATTAAAATAAAAATAAAAAATTATGCAAAAAAAGTGTCCATAAATAATGTCCAAAAAGATTTTTAATTAATGTCCACACTGTGTTAGAACCACCACCAAAAAAATGTTTTTAAATCACCCAACTGAGCTCAAAAAATAAAACAAATACCTTTTTGCTCTGGGCAATATATAACAAATCAATTCTTGGATACAATACTAAATAAATCAACGAACAAATTTTCCTCCAATGAAAAATATTACTGTATGAATCAACGAACGAATTTTCCTCAGATGAAAAACCACCATTCAAGGATATAGCAAGGATATATCGCAATCCGATTCTTAGATCCGAGAAACAAACAAATTTTCCTCAGCTGAAACTCCACCATTCAAGGGTGTAGGTAATTTCCAGGAATATATCTCACGACTCTTTCGTATATTTCCATACCATAGGGACCATGTTTAAAGGTAAGAAAAAAGAATCATGGTGCAGCAAGTTTTAAAATTATAATGAACTTTTAAATGAACGAATAAAACTCACAAGTCAGGTGTCTCCACCGACACCAGTTTTACAAGCATGTGTTTAGGCAATCGTGCACTAACGTATCTTCGTTTGCTCTGGATCTCCTCCTCTCACATCCAAAGAATGTCTCAGACGTCAGCATCCAGCAGGCCAGGCGTTTCATCTGAGGAAAATTTGTTCGTTTCTCGCATCTAAGAATCGGATTGCGATATATCCTTGCTATATCCTTGAATGGTGGTTTTTCATCTGAGGAAAATTTGTTCGTTGATTCACACAGTAATATTTTTCATTGGAGGAAAATTTGTTTGTTGATTTATTTAGTATTGTATCCAAGAATTGATTTGTTATATATTGCCCAGAGCAAAAAGGTATTCGTTTTATTTTTTGAGCTTGGTTGGGTGATTTAAAAACATTTTTTTGGTGGTGGTTCTAACACAGTGTGGACATTAATTAAAAATCTTTTTGGACATTATTTATGGACACTTTTTTTGCATAATTTTTTATTTTTATTTTAATAATTTTTTTTATTTTATTTTATATTTTTTCTTATATTCATTTTGTATTATTTACTTAATTAGCGCATTCCTTTTATTTATTTTATTACCTGCATTAAGATAATAAATCTTCACCTTGCTGTTTGTCCCCTAAAATACGTACCTAAGCCCTTTCTCGGTCAGCACTGTGCCTGCCTGCCTGCAGCAGTGCTGGTCTTTCCCCCAGCTTTCAGAGGACTGATTGATAGCAGCGGGAGCAATTGTCTCCCACTGCTGTCAATCAAATCTAGTGGGGGCATGTTCAATAAATGTGTGTCTATGGATGCATATAGCCTCGCTTGGGAGCGTGCCCTCATGTGTGCCCCTACAGCACATGGCTTGTTATGGGGGCACATTCAGGAGAGGAGACGTGGACAGCACTGATGAGGGACCCCAGAGAAGGAGGTAAGGGGCTGCTCTGTGCAAACTTCTTTTTTCATTTTAGGTTTACAAATTCCAATCTTTAATATCACTTTAAACTATAACTTTGTAGCTTTATAATTTGTTGATATAAAGAGTGTAGTAACTGTTTGTGATCCCATAGGCACTTCTACGAAGATTGCTTGCAGAACATTCTCTACACAGCTGGGGCCGCGCTGAACTGGCTTTGTCGCTGCTGCAGGAAGGTGAAGGACGCTTTAGTCTGCAGGATGTGGTTGAGGCAGTAAGAGAGTCTCAGGACCGTGATTTCATCAAGAGGATGCTAACTCAGGAGTGTGCAGTCTGTGGATGGGAGCTTCCCCGCAACAAGGTGAATTATCCACCTTTTCATGCATGCAGCATGCATTTCCTTAGTGATGACAGCTAAAGTCAGAGAGTATTAGAATGAATGTAAAGCAAATTTCCATTTTTGGACAATAGAGTTGACAGTTGCATATGCAGTGCTTCACTTTTACACATTATTGTATACTAGGACACCTAACAGGAAGCATTTCAGACTTCCTACATTAATAGTAGCATCTGGATGTTAATTACCTAGAGAGATTACAGGCCCTGTTTATCAAGTTCTCTAAAAGAGAAAGACAGATAGTGCTGTCTATAGCTTTAACTAGTGAAGTTTGAAATAAGGAAGTATAGAATCTGCTTGGTTGCTATGTGAGTCTATTTTATTTCCATATCATATTTCTTTGTTTATATTTCATCATTTTATACTGGCCCTAAAACTACAGTGAGGTGGACTTACGAAGACTGGAGTAGCCAAAATGTGGAGCAGCTGTACATAGCAACCAGTTAGCTTTTTTTCTTTCATTTTCAAAGCTTCATTGAACAAACTGAAGTTAGACGCTTATTGGTTACTATGCACAGCTTCTCCAGATTGTCTGTTCCAGTTTTAGTAAATTCCCCCACTGGTTGTTTTTCAAATTGCATATACTTTTACAGCTGCTATGCTAGTTATGCACACTGCAGTTTTTAGGTAACTGCCTTCAACCAGCCTTGTAATTCAGAAAAGACTGAACAAATCAATACAACCTACCACTAACTATTCTGTTGAAATGTAAAACCATCAGATCTATTGGTAATAGGTTGCCTTCATCCATTCAGTAACATTTGCACTTGAAAGTGATTGATATCACTTGATGATTGCTCTGTAGATCACCTGAAATATGACAACTTCTAATGCTTTAGTTGCTGTAAGCTGCAGTGTCCTACATTTTCTAGGAACTGGTACAGTGACCACGTCTGGCTGTCTTTTTACACTTCTGCTTTATTCCATAGATGCGCTCTCTCACTTCATGTGAGTGTTGTATCTGCCCTGACTGCTTTCGGATGCACTTTACAGTTGCAGTAAAGGAGAAACACATCAGAGACATGGTATGTCCAGCATGTGAGGCGCCTGAAATTAGTGATGAGGGTGAACTCCTGCATTATTTCTCTACATTGGACATCCTGGTAAGTTTAAGCAAAGAGCTGTTCTTGTGGGACGGCATATCTGGGGACACTGAGCAATTTTGCTGAATATCTTACTCTCCAGTTAGATGCTTTGTAGAAGATACACAAAACAAAAGTACTGATTGATAAGCTCTGGGTTACATCTGCATTGATAGGCAGCAGTAAAAAAAAATTTCTTCTCATAAAGCTGCATTCAGGGTGTTATATCTTCAGTTGTCTCAATACTTATGTTTAATTAAAAGGAATAAAAAAGCCAGAACATTTTTCAGCTGTTAATAGAGCATGTTCCTTCACATCCTGTCCTGGAGAAGCAATAGGAAATAAGAGGTTATCTCCTCTAAGGTAACAGGAATTCTCATCTTAAGCCGGTCACAGATTCCTCTATTTACATAAATGAGGTGGATGGAGCAATCTGTCCCTGCCAGTAGGATTCTCTGCTGAGTATGCTGATTGGCTGCAGATGTTGATTAACAAAGGTTTTCAAACTTGCCTGTTCAACAGAAGTCGATGTAACAAATGGGAAAGGCCACACAAGGATCAATATTAGTACGGTTCCTGCTGAACTGGCTGACTTCGATCCGTCTATAGGCCAGCTTGAAACTCTGTCACTAGAGTAGGTGTCCCTATTAGATGATTTACCCTTCTCATTCTTGTGACAATTTCCCCCTACTTTCTGTCCTGTTAACAACAGACATTAGAACAAAACAGAGGAGTGAAGTAATAAAAACTTGACAGAAGATGCAGGCATCTAACCCTTCCCCACTCTGTTCAAAACTAAAAAGGTTTTGCATTTACATACATTAATTGCATTGTAGGTGTGTGCATAGATTTTGTAATTTTTGTTTTTAAATTTATTCACTCTGTATTCTTCAGTAATAGCTCAATTTACTGTTTTTCCATTTGCTGTCATAAGTGTTCATTAACTCCCTCCCACTGCAGTCTGTATATTATTCCCTGGCATCTGGAATACATTAATATACATTCTCATCTATATAAACCAGCAGTTGACACTTCACACACATTCTGGTTCTCAATCTCAGCTGACAGTCAAGTTCTTCATTGATGTTTAGAAAGCAGTTAAACTGGTTTCACAAAATGTAATCATTATGTCATGTTGGCTCTGACAGAGTGATCACATGCAAGCTGAAGACTCCTTTAAGAAAAATAAAAAACTTTGGCCTGCAGATGAAACAATGTCAATATAACCTAGGCATCTAGGTATCAATGACTTTCAATCACTTAAGGGTTAAACACAAGTTACTGTACATATTGAATTAGGATATTCCGTGGTGAACACTCAGTTTGAGTGGAACTAGTGTGGTTTTATTTTCTATGGAGAAGTACTTTGATGGTGTCTTCTATTTATCTTAGTTACGGGATACTCTGGATGTAGATGCATACAATTTGTTCCATAAAAAGCTGACGGAGAGAACCCTGATGAAAGATCCAAAGTTCCTCTGGTGCACTCATGTGAGTAATTGCTGAATAACTGGCTTAATAAAGACCAAACTGATGGGCTCCAGGCTTCTAAATGTCAACATTAGTGGTACAGTATTAGGTTGGCCATCGATGAGTCCAACAGGTTGAATGAAAAAAACACCCAATTCCCTTCATCCAAAATTTGAGGTGAGATGGGGAAATCCTCCCCATTGTGTTTTTGTATTCTGACAGATAATTTTCATTATTCAGACATAATGTAGCCACGGCACTGATCAAGCAGAGATTCTCCAACAGGGTGTTTGAACAGAAGTTTATCAGAATGATTTCTGTTCAATCAAAATGGCCACACATGGATCGAAATTTGGCTGGTCCCTGCTGAACTGGTTGAATTTCGATCCATGTATTTAGTTATGCTGATTCCAGGTTCACCCAAATAGTTTTTTCAAGTCCTGAAGATATTATTAACTTCATGATAATTGAGGACCAAGTATTTGTCAGATTTCTTGCAAAGTATGGAACAAAAACTAATAAATCTGTTCCATTCAGAAATCCCAAAAGTCATAACCAAACAAGGCTATGTGGGATGTATTTAAAGCAGAACTACACTGTATCTGAGGAGCACAAACAAAAATCGCCATTTAATTCATTTTTAATATTCAAATTAAACTCACCCAACCTTTGAAGTCTCCATGCTTTATTTTGCTGAGAAATCATGTTGAAAACCACGCCCTGAGCATATCTGGCAGTGGCCATCTTGAGTAAGGGCAGATGATTCATGTAACAATTACTTCCTGCAAATCTTGCCCTTGGCATAGGCATACAGACAGGAGGGTGTTCTTAGTGGAGAAAACCCTCCTGAAGACTCCTGGGATGTATGACATCATTTGCCTAAGCATGAAAACTAGGAAATGACTAAAGAAATGTAAAAAAACAGTTTAAAACAAGTAAATATGTTTTACTTTCCTATCTATTTACTAATGCTAGCAGCATAAAGATTAAATATAGTCCATGTTGATTGAGAAAGTGAAGTTCCACTTTAAGGGACTGATAACATTTTGTGTTTTGCTGAGAAAAAATTAAATACAAATGTGAAGAAAATAACATACTGAGATCCTTATTGAGACATACTGAGATTAGTGTAGTGCAATATGTTTTTAAAAATCCCTGCATATTTTTTCAATTTTATTAACACATGTAGGAAGGCCTGGTGAAGCTAATGGTAAACATGCAAAAAACATTGCTGTTGTTCAGCAGCTGTAAATTTTCTCTTCATCCTTATTAAAGTGGACATTGCAATAACTTTGCAGGTCTACATAAACAAATTCCTGGCATGTCACAATATAAAATGACACTGTCATGTTTTAGAAACTCTACACTTTTTTATCATTGAAAAGCAATCCTTGAGCTCCAAACCAGTGACTTTTCCTAGGCTGAGATGATGCCATCAGTCTGCTTTAGGCAAGATGAAGCATTTCCTAAGTCTCCTTTAGTTTGTAGATGTTACAAAGGTGTAAAGCTGGAGCAGAGGGTGGATCTGTGTCTCTCTCCCCCTTCCTCTCTCTCCCTCCCCCTTCTCTCTCTCCCTCCCCCTTCCTCTCTCTCCCTCCCCCTTCCTCTCTCTCCCTCCCCTTCCTCTCTCTCCCTCCCCTCCTCTCTCTCCCTCCCCCTTCCTCTCTCTCCCTCCCCCTTCCTCTCTCTCCCTCCCCCTTCCTCTCTCTCCCTCCCCTTCCTCTCTCTCCCTCCCCCATTCCTCTCTCTCCCTCCCCATTCCTCTCTCTCCCTCCCCATTCCTCTCTCTCTCCCTCCCCATTCCTCTCCCCCCCTCCCTCTCCCTCCCCATTCCTCTCCCCTTCCCCCCCCTCCCTCTCCCTCCCCATTCCTCCCCCCCATCCCCTCCCTCCCCCCCTCCCCCCTCCCCTCCCCATTCCTCCCCCCCCTCCCCTCTCCCTCCCCATTCCTCCCCCCCTCCCTCTCCTCCCCATTCCTCCCCCCCCTCCCTCTCCCTCCCCATTCCTCCCCCCTCCCCTCCCTCCCCATTCCTCCCCCCCCCTCCCTCTCCCTCCCCATTCCTCCCCCCCCCACCCTCTCCCTCCCCATTCCTCCCTCCCCCCTCCCTCTCCCTCCCCATTCCTCTCCCCCCCTCCCTCTCCCTCCCCATCCTCCCTCCCCATTCCTCTCCCCCTCCTCCTCCCTCCCCATTCCTCTCCCCCCCTCCCTCTCCCTCCCATTCCTCTCCCTCCCCCCTTCCTCTCCCCCCTTCCTCTCTCTCCCCCTCCCCTCTCTCCCCCCTCCCTCTCTCTCCCCCTCCCCCTCTCTCCCCCCTCCCTCCCCCTCCCCCTCCCTCCCCCTCCCTCTCTCCCCCTCCCTCCCCCTCCCCTCTTCCCCCTCCCTCTCTCTCTCCCTCCCTCTCCTCTCTCTCCCCTTCACCCCCTCTCTCTCCCCTTCACCCCCCTCTCCCCTTCACCCCCCCTCTCCCCTACACCCCCCCCCCCCTCTCCCCTTCACCCCCTCCCCCCTCTCCCCTTCACCCCCCCCCCTCTCCCCCTTCACCCCCCCCCCTCTCCCCTTCACCCCCCCTCTCTCCCCTTCACCCCCCTCTCTCCCCCTTTCTCCCCTTCACCCCCCCTCTCTCCCCCTTTCTCCCCTTCACCCCCCCTTTCTCCCCTTCACCCCCCTTTCTCCCCTCCCTCCCCCCTTTCT